>NC_052679.1:13275390-13575390 GCF_016802725.1 Solenopsis invicta
GTTCCAAAAACGCGAGCATGCCGTTTGCAATTTCGCCCGGTCCATTTTCATAAATGTCGCTTCAATAGCGTTCTGAAGGGAGGTCACATTAGGATGTCTGTCTTTGTTAGTAACCCTTTCGACTTTGCCCGACACATAGTAGTCAAAAGGATTCAAATTGGGACATTCGAGACTATTCGGAGGCCAGAAATCTTTCGACCAAATCATGTCGACATTGTCCGATAGCCAGTTTTGCACCAAGTGACTCGTATGAGCAGGTGCGCCGTCTTATTGAGGACGTAGGACTTGTATCTAAGGTCCTTTCGAACAATCCGACGAACAGTGGTGTCGCTCACCCCCAAGATGGCCGCTAATTTTGCGAGTAAAGTTCCTGGGTCCTTCAAAATGAGTTTTTGTGTTTTTTGAACGAGTTCCGGGATCCAGGAGCCCACTTCGGATTCTTCCGAGGCCGCGTTCCTCTGAACAATATTATACACCGTCGATCTCGGGTATCCAAAGAACTTGATAATTTGCTTGGCGTCTTTCCGGCGCGGACACCTTCAATAACTGCCGCTCTTCGGTTATATTCCGACGTCGACCTGAACAATTGGACCATTTTGAAGATATTAACGTCTTATCCACGTCTCTAACTTACCTTTAGATCATGCAGCATCTACTGTTGCATTCTAATATAGCGGAAATGTCAAATTTAAATTTGTCCGGATTTAAGTGGCGGATCCTGTACACACACACACACGCGCGCGCGCACATACATATATGTATGTAGAGAGAGAAAGAGAGAGAGAGAAAGAGCACACACATACGAGATGTACACCCAAGGACTTTGATTCTGTCCATGGGGAAATTTTCCAAACTAAGAAGTCACTACTTTCTACATACTTGCAGTTCATGATTAATGAAACGACTAAAGCTTATTGGTCGTTACGTTAATCATGAAGTGTAAGTATGTAGAAAGATAGCGACTTCTCAGTTTGGAAAATTTCCCCATGGATAGAATCAAAGTCCTTGGGTGTACATTTGCATAAAGTCGCAAGTTCACACAGCGAATAAAAGCTGGCGTTTTACCCCCACTCCATCAATTTGGCGAATCCAGCGAATAAACGCTCAAAGTTCGACATAGTTCAACTTTTAGCGACTAAACGCTGGCGTTTACCCCTTCTCCACCAATTTTCATCAATTTGGCAAATTCAGAGGATAAACGCTCAAAGTTCGACACAGTCCAACTTTTAGCAAAACGACGCTGAAATTTAAATATTACATTCCAAATTAATTACCTTCCAAAAGTGAATATATAAGAAAAAAATTATGACTGAAAGGTTAAATCAATCGACATCATCTGAAAATACAAACGAAGTTAATATATATTATATACATATAGTAAGCATACTTTTAGGCTAGGTTGCTTTTTGTTTTTTATTTAGGTTAGATAGTTTTATTTGTTATATTGTGTTAATAACTGTGTTTTTTATATTGTAGGAAATTCTGTTATACTTCTGTTATACCCTCATATACTTGTGGTGTGTGCAAAACAATTGTTTGTACCATACAAGAAAGTGAAGAAATATATCGGCACTCTTGTATGGAGGGATGAATGTTACATAGATAAAATTTCATATTATTTTTATCCTAAAAGCGGTAAATACATTAGTAACAATTTCGGCCCGATGCAAAAAAGAAACTGTGCTCATTACGATTTACAAAAATCGGAGCTACCCAAAACTTTTTTTTTATATCTATTTCTTTTTCTTCTTTTAACAAATACATTGCAGCAATTGCAGCAGTTATACGTCGTCTTCTAATTTCAACAATAACCGTCACTGTGCGTTTATAATATTTTACATACTCGATATATTGATTATAATATTCCAACTCCATTTTTGCGGTTATGTCAGATTATGTATTTAGCAATTGCCGCTTTTAACGCTGCTTTGCGTTCGGTGGAGTTGGGTGGAGTAAGGGTAAAACGCCAGCTTTTATTCGCTGCATGAAAAGGATAGAGGCGATAGCGTTTAGCTTTTTAACGCTGTTTTGCGTTGCGATTGAGTGGGGGTAAAACGCCAGCTTTTACTCACTGCGTGAAATTGTACCTTAAGTCGTGTTATCAAAATCAGGATTGTATTGCATGTGTGGACAAAGCAACTTAACGTGCAACTATCAAAACATACTTTTACTCAGCTATTATTTAGTAATGGTATTATCCTATATTAGTGAAACAACATATTAGTTTCAGAATTTATTACCTACTTTTACAAATGCATTTGATATTTATACTTTAAATAATCTATACATTTATGCAAATGTGTTTCTAGAATTATATTTTTATTAAATAATACATTTTTATAATTTATTTATTTTTTTATTTTATTTTTCCTTATACAAGTCCCTAACAGCAAAACCATTCATATGTCGACTGTAAGTCGACTTTTCTAAGTCAGGCTTTCAGAGTTGACTGCAAGTCGACTTTGCATAGACGTCTGCAGACGTCTTTCAAAAGTTGACTTTAAGACGTCTAGAAAAAGACATTTTGAAATCGACTCGACTGAGCGCCACTGTAGTGAGCGAGCACCGCTGTCACCGCTGCTGCATGTAGCGCCAAGCGAGAGTCATCAAGTTTCTTGCAAGAGTCAATCCGCGTTGTTGTAATCCTACCCGTCTGTCGGGTCTTGTGCTTATTGAATAAAGACTATTAGCTGCAGCCGTTCGGACATACAAAATTCTCTTGTACTCTCCGCTATTTTTTATTATCCATCGGAGCGTATGCAGCCATACCGCTCATATGCGATTGCCATTGTGAGCCGTTGTTGAGGGACAGACGAGTCGTGAAGTAGGACTATAGTATGTATTTTTTTGTAAAACCATATCAATTAGATATAAATCCGAATATTTAAACGATCAATTGCGAATATTTTAGTTTTGAAATCAGTGGTGCCGAAGCAGTTAAAAACACTGGAGATATGTGTATCGAGATTTCTCTGCCAAAGCATTTCCAATCCATGGTATTTATGTCGGTGTCGAGGTTGAGTGGCACGAAAACTGGCAGAGTCATAAAGAACTTTACGTGACGGAGAAAAGAAGCTACAACTGAACATATTTACTACAAGTGAGCTTTGTCTTCAAAACAAAAATTAATTTGTTCATTTGAAAAACAACATACGTCAACAACTCTCACTTTTAGAGAATTAAAGATGTTTAGTTTTTACAACTGCAGCACTAAAATTAATTAAAAATTGATATTAATTAAATATTGTTATAGATATTAACATTTTGATTTTGACGCTCAATTAATTTTTTTTTTTATTTAAGTTGAATTATTTTTTAAATGATTGATTCAATTGTTTTTTTAATAATATCACTTTCAATTTGTGCATTCTAATTGCAGAAAAGAACACAAGGAATGTACCAGCAATCAAGATAAACAAATTATCCCTCAATATCTTGAGTAAAACAAAGTGACATTCTTTATCCACTAGAGATTCGAGTTGCAGAATGCAAAATAAAAAAGAATATTTTATCTTTGCAGCATCTACAACAAAGGATCCATTTCTTAAAAAGTTAGCTAAGTTCTATAATTTATATAGAAAGAACATTTTACATTGACATTGTATAAATTTAGAATCTATACATGTATATAGGATATTTAACGAGAGGTGAGAAATAAAGATTTTTTTTCTTATGTGACGTCCATTAATATAATATAGTTAAAAGTTTTTATTATTTTTATTATTATTTTTCTTAACAAATGCATCTGTATACAATAGTAATATTATGCGAGATAATTTTATATACATTAAGTTATTGTGATATACATATACACACACAAAGTTAAACAAATGCGCACAATACATATACACAGATATACACATTTATATTTGCTTTACATATTATAACAATTTTCTTTTTTTTTTTTAAATAAAACGAATCAAACAAGTAAAAAATGTTATAACATATTTTCCCAATTTCAATATTCCTTCCTTTACAACTGCATAGAATGTCTGTAGGATGGCTAACTATAGTCGACTTATAGTTGTCTTCAAATGTATGACTTAAAGACGTCTCTAAAAGTCGACTTATAGTTGTCGATTAAAGTGGGACATTGTATGACTTATAGACGTCTTTAAGTCGTCTAAAGTCGATTTATGGACGTCCATTTTCCAGACGTCTAGCAGTTATGGCCGACTCATAGTCGACTTAAAGTCGACTTTGTGCTGTTAGGGAGTGTAACGATACGCCCCTCTACCGTCCGTGCACCTCCGTTCCGTCCACCGAACGACGAACGCCGAGCGTAGCCGGGGACCACGTGCGCGCACGACCGAACTTCGCCGTGCGACCACGCGGCGACACGCGCGCCGACCGTGGCGTTCCGTAACGCTCCCACTCCGGCCCAGCCGACCGAGCGCGTGGATTGGCTTGCTCAGCCGCGCGTTCGGATATATAAGCCGGCAGTGGGAACGCAGAGAGCAGATCCGTCCGACTATCCGACCCGTCCACAAGACCAAGCATTCTCGTCGCACTCCGACATCCTCGACGGGCATTCCTGTCGTTATCCTCGGCCGAGTATCCTCGACCAGCCGACTCAGCTATCCTCGACGAGCATTCTCGTCATCATCACCGGCCGAGCATTATCGACCAATCACGTCCGAGATCCTCGACGAGCATTCTCGACCAATCACCGTCGTCCTCGAATACCTTCACTGTCGCACCGACGAATTTCGTAACCTATTCATCGGCAGGGCATAAGCAACCTGTCGATCGAGCGCCCCACTTGCACAGGGCGCGCTCGGGCGAATCGCGGCGGCGACCGCGCCGCAACGACCCGCACTCGCGCACACACTCACACCACCGCGTTAGCCAATCCCGCCGCGCCCCGCGACTCCCCAACCGTACGGGCAAGCAGCCCGTATAACTCACTAGTCTAGCCGAAACTTATAACTAAATAGATAGTTCTTGCATTTAGAGGTAAACCGCGTAAAAAGACCTTTACAGGCACTCCGCCGCGTAACTGGTAATCCGAACACCAGCTATATTGTTATCTTTTTGCGATCTCTGTATTATTATCTCTATATTATTATCTCTTTGCGATCTCCTTATTTTTGTTCTCTCATGCATCTTGTCAACGCTTTTTCTTTTTCTTTTGTTCAGCAATAAATCATTCTATATCGTTTTCCACTTAAAACACTGGGTATAATCATTACGGACACCTGACCAACCGACGAGCTTTATCCGGTCCGCTCCCGAAGTTCCCGCACCGCACCGAACCGACCGAAACCGCGTATCGTTACACAAGTATTGAATTTAAAAAGTTATGATAAAAATTTCAATTTTATATGAAATTTTAGTACAGTTCTGAGCTTAATCGTTTTGTAAATAAATAAATAAATTTTATCTATTTATAGAACAGCATTAATCTCTGTATCACAACAAAACTTCATCGAAGTCATCTTGAATACAAAAGTACTTTCATAGAAACATTTAGATTTTTGTCATTAATACATTTCTAAAGTACGTTTCTAATTCTATTAAAATAATTTTTTATTCATCCGAAACTACAAAATTACAAAAAATCAGGAAGGAGGCTTTCTAGTAACCCGTGAAATGAAAGTAGCCTCCTAATAGCGTTTTCGATTGGGAAAAAGTTAGTGCGCACCAGTGCTCACTCAGTTCACGCCAACACTGGATAAGTTCCATGAGTTGCACTGAATAGTGCAAATGCAAAAGAACACGCCCAAATTTTCAGTGCAAGTGTCACTTGAGTTAATTATAATAAATCACGCAAAAAAGAAAAAAGTAACATTGAAAAAGTAATCTCGTGCTCAGTAAGTAATGATTTTTACTATATGTAATTAAATAGTATATAATCATTAAAAAAATGCTATTATATTACATCAAGTAATTAATTATATTTTAAAAAAGGTATAAAATTGATGTACTTGTATAAAAGATATAACACTTACAGTGTTATTATCCATTTTTTTCACACATGCTACAAAATTTACAGTTTTTGGAATTATTCTTCTAGTTCGGAAGATTGCAATTACTTCTTCTTCCTCGCTTGAACTAGAAGATTCCAAAAATGTCTCCAAAATATTAAAAAGATCCAAATCCGGATTGCTCATTTTTTCAAATTTGAAACTTCGTTCGTTATTGCTTACAATAATGCACTGATGCTTGCACGCATCCAGTGCACTGAACTGGCACGGTCAAAATAGGCTTGTTTTCTATTCCTGCACTAGACTGCACTGGAACGTTCCTTCTTGCTTTCGCTAACTTTGAAACATCTATCTATTTCATTTCAAGTGTACACTTATTTAGAGAGTTCAGGAACAGAAAACAAACGGAATATCTCGTGCCACTTAGTGCACACTATGCGAGTGTCGTGCGTTCAAACGAACACGTAACACTAGCCAAGTGCGCATTGCCAACCGAACACGCGCCTGAGACTGAGTGCAGCCAGTGCATCCCAATCGAAAACGCTATAAGATGGCTGCCAAATCATTAAGCACCATTGTTTGAACCTCTATTCTCGTGACCTCTACACGAGATTTATATGTAGTAATATTTAACATGTAAAGTTTAATATTGCATTTTCTTAGATAATTAATTCATACATATATACTTTTGCAAAACATAATATTTAAGGCTCTTTTACTTCTGAGATAAGCTATCAGAAATTACTAAATAGCAATTATTCTATATTGTGAAATAAATAACCAAAAAATATATAATTTTTGTAAAATATATTGAAATACGTTTCAATAAAACAATGCTAACAATTGATTTATTGTCAATAAACTTTATAATATAAGTATAGGCTATAGAAATGAAGTTATGAATAACTATTGCAAAGGCAATCGGCAATCTAGAAACAAAAAATCCCCCTATTTACTGAAGTTACTAGAAGGCTTCTTCCATTTCAAGCGTAACCATGAAATTCTTGCCAAATGCTCCTCCTGATTTTTTTACTTTTTTGGAAAAAAGTGTGTGTGTGTGTGTGTGTGTGTGTGTGTGCGTGCGTGTGTATGTACACCCAAGGACTTTGATTCTGTCCATGGGGAAATTTTCCAAACTGAGAAGTCACCATCCTTCTACATACTCGCAATTCATGATTAACGTAACGTCAGGCTTACGATCGATCCCGGCCGCTTACGACCGCATTTGACACAATTTGACATGAGGTTAAGTAATTTGACATGAGGTTAAATAATTTGAGATTTGCGACTTGAATTCACTGGGCAAGAAGATACTGACGAAATCTCAGATCTGGCTGCAGTGCAACAAGTGTAAATACACCACGCATCATGATTCCTTTATGATGCATCGCATGAAAGATCATAACGAGGAAAGGGCAGCTGACGAACACATCTTCGAGAGCTAGGAGGAAAGTGAAAGACATAGTTACAACAAAGTGAATGACTTGGAGAACAAGGAGAATGAAACAGGTTGAGTAGCGTTAAATCCAAGAGAAATTGTTCAGATGCATTCTTGCTATCTGTTACAATTTTTATAATTATAAGTGACACTGTTGATACGTTACAAATAATTCTGACATCGTTATCAAGGATGATAAAGCGATGGAGGTAACACTTTTGGAGCCGATTCAGTCAGTTTTTCCTATTACTCAATCCACCCCACTACCACTGTTGGATTTATCAAATTGTTATCAAATCATCTATATGCTTCCGCTACATTACCAGCGAGTAGGTATTATTTACTGATTAGTTAATACATTATTGTAAATCTGTCTTAAAAAGGAATTTTTTCTTACGAAAGGTGTTTCCACGTTGTCCCCAGAACAAATGTATGTTCTGCAGCCGATTGACACGGCTAATATTGAAAACTTGAGGAAGATGATAAGATTGGACTTGGATCTTGAGCAGAAAATGGAAGTGAAGAGCGAAAGTAGAAAATGGATAACCTTGAAAGAGGATGGAAGTCTAGAACTGGTAGAGATGCCTTGGAACGAGACAGAAGGATCGAATATTGACGATGGTGTTTGATTAACTGTGCAAAAATCAAAGACACTTTTGTATTACATTTGATTGCTTTAACTTGAGATGTTACTAATTTCAGACATTACGCCATACATATATCAAGATACTAATTACTATCAAGAAAAATGATTTTACCTAACAATATTGGTGACTGGGTGGAATTTATTCTGATGCTAGAAATATGGATGTTTTTCTTCGCCAATAAATATACCGGCAATTTATATTAAAGAAATAATGCTTTATTTATTATTCTCTTAATTGTTGAAGCTTCAAAAATGGCAAGTGTTATGCCTATTATATTTTTATATTAACAATAAATAAATTTATAAGAAATGACATAATATGATAAAAAATATTATAATATTAAAATTTACTACAACTTTTAATTAGAATACTATATCGAAGATTATAAAATTAATATTGTAAAACATTATGCATGAAATGTTAAAAGATAAGAATAAATATACATAGTCAAAATTACATAACTCTTTTCTCTTAGTTTCATTTAGAAACTTGTTATAATTTAATTATATAGTAATTAAATTATTTTCTTTATATCATCTTAATTTAACAATTAATAAATTAAAAAATTTATTGTAAAGTTATTTTTTATATATAAATAATTTAGCTTTATTTAGAATCAACGGATAAATTTATTATAACAAATTTTTCTATTTAACAAAATTAATTCATTAACAATGGATATAATTATTTATTAATTACAAATTATATTTTTCAGAAAATATGACATCACCAACGAACAACACACTGGATACTGGTCCGTGCCGGTGCCTGGTTTGATTAACTGTGCAAAAATCAAAGGCACTTTAGTATTACATTTGGTTGCTTTAACTGTTGAAAAACTCAATGTAATATACAGAAATTTATTATAATTCTAATGTTATAAATGAAGTAACTTTATTCGTCATACTTGAATTTCCGCATGACACTCGCAATGATGTTTATTTTGCTGATCAAAGCTGTGTCATGTTGACAATACATCGATGTCAATTGACTCACTGTTGGAAAAATCGCAGTTTCGCTCTTTCAATTTTATTTATATTGCTAATTGTTATTCCTTTTAATCGTATGTTACTTCGTAAACAACCGTCGTTGTTTGAATAATGCATACTTTCATTAAATGTAATTTAAGGAAAAGAATTATAATAAAAAAATTGCATCATAAAGGAATCATGATGCGTGGTGTATTTACACTTGTTGCACTGCAGCCAGATCTGAGATTTCGTCAGTATCTTCTTGCCCAGTGAATTCAAGTCGCAAATCTCAAATTATTTAACCTCATGTCAAATTACTTAACCTTATGTCAAATTGTGTCAAATGCGGTCGTAAGCGGCCGGGATCGATCGTAAGCCTGACGTTACGTTAATCATGAATTGCGAGTATGTAGAAGGATGGTGACTTCTTAGTTTGGAAAATTTCCCCATGGACAGAATCAAAGTCGCTGGGTGTACATATATGTATGTATAAACCTAAAGAAATCACATCCTATTCAAAACGATACGAAATGATAAAACCTGGTCAGAAATTTCTTATTATAATATATTAATCCCAAATTGTTCTCGTTGTTTGATTAAATCTAACCAAATCTAATAGCTTTTTATTTAGTTATTTCAGTTAGATTAATTATATATCATGAATATAGAATTTTATTGAAATTGGTATGATATTAAATGGAATTGGACTTTTTCAACAGGGCGGCCAGGCAACCTCGTGGTACACTTTGAGTTATGCTAGATATATTTTAGAGTTATGAGAAGAGAAGATTTTGGTCTTTAACTGTTTTTATTTCGTAAAAACGTATCACTGTCTTCTGAACGGTGGATTTAGAAATAAAATTGTGATCAGGATATGTAGCATTGAATTGTAGATCAGTTATCTCTTCGTATGATCTAATACGGTGCACTTTGGATTATACTAACCCTTAAACACATAAGTGGGTCTGAGAGACTCCATATGAAGTTTCAAACGCTTGTTGTGTGAAGACGGAATGAGATAGAAGGCTCGGACCAGGACGTAAAAAAAGTTTAAAATCTCTTTCGATTGATATGGTTGATCAACTTTTCGGTCAATTAGAATTCGAACAACAAGGCAGCAAAGTTTTGTTAAGGTAAATGCGATCCATATAGTGAATGAACGAAACTTTTTTGTGAGTAATCTTATGTAAAAAAAACTGGACAAAACACGTTCAAACAGGTCCATTCGCGTATATTACTCTGTCTAAAATTAAAATACTATAGTGCCGTGAGAGAGAAGATTTTTGCGTAGGGTCCAAAATATATTATGAAACACATCAATTTTCAATTTTAGACACCAGTTTATGAAAAATACCTCATATTTACCTTGTTACGTAAATATATTTTTTAATAGAAATAGCAGTGACATAATTTTTTAGAAAGTATGACACTTTAAAAGTTGTTTGTTGCAAAAATGATTTTTTTTAAAAAAAGTGGATTTTTAGACACCCAAAAATACCTCATATTCTTCTTGTTATATAATTCTACTTTTCAAAAGGAATGACAATATCATTTTTTTTTGAAAGTATGACTTTTTAGCTTTAAAATGCCATATTTTGAAGTCCTTAAAGTTTTTTATTGCGGAGATATGATTTTTTAAAAGTGGATTTTTGAACAATTTCTAATTTTTTCTTAATGGTTTTTCTTTTATAACTTAACAATAAGTCATTTTTCGACAATATCAATTATGCAGTCACATTTTTGAGATTCTGAATTTTTATATAAAAAAAAAAAAAATGAAAAATGTTGATTAGAACCAAAGTTATAACTTCTCAAAGTTGAAAAAGTCTCCCAGATCCAAAAATGTGTTTATGTATTTTACGGAATCGGTGTGTTTAAGGGCTAATGCTGGCGGTACTGTAACTTTCAAGTCTTGTAACTCGAAAAATACATAACAAAAAAGCATTTAGTTATAGTGTTCTAGAAAAGTCTCAAAATAAGCTACAAGAATATGCAATAAAAAATAGGCAGTTCCATTTAAAAAATTGAAAGTGACCTTCACGTGACCTTCAAGCAACTATTCAAAGTCAAATTAATGACACCATCTTATGTCCCCCTCAAAACCCCTCATACAACTTTTATCTGAAACACGTTTTGCTAAAAATGCTTCATTAAAGAATTATCGAGGTCCGTTTTTTTAAATAGGACACCCTGTATATGTATAGTGTTACGCTCGGTCCGGCGCGTGGATAGCTGGCTTTCCGAGTATCGATGGTCGACGATCGGTGGTCGTCATCCGTTGTCTTGGTTCTGTGTTCATGTTTCTTGTTTTACACGGTGTTTGACGCTTAATTAATAAGACCGTTACTTTTTTAAAAGCAAGCTATTTATTAGACGTGCCCGAGCGCGCATGCAAACAAGCTAACTTTCCCTCATAACATTATATATATTTTTAGTAACTTTTCTTTTTCAAAGTATCCAGAAATATATACATACATACACTGCACATGTTAATGAAAATGTATGCACCAATCAGAATACATCAATGTAAGGTAAAGTCGCCAATTATGGGATAGGTTCCTAATATGAGGTAGCGAGGTTTCTGCTGCATTAATAAACGCATACAGTTGGTACCATCATAAACTTATTACTCTTAGGGTAAAATCTATTTAATAGCAAATTCATTATTAGATCATGCGTGCAGTCGTTAAAAAAATTTTTTTAATTGGGTGTTGTCAAGTTTTATTGAGATAAATCTTTAAACCTTGTTTATTATAAAACAAATATTTGACAATAAATTCTGCATGCAGTGATAGAGTAAAATCGTATTAATAGAAAAATTCGGAATGTAATGATTTGCTTAATTATAAATATTAGATTTAGTGATCGTAAAACCGCAAAGCGTGGAACTCGTAATATGAGACACTTAAAAATCCTTATTTATTATTGCATATTCTGACTTCGAGAGCTTCCCAAAATGCTATAACAAAGTTTTTTTTATTGAGGCCTTTTGAATTATGAGATTTAAAAGTTATGGTTTTCAGCATTAGCACTGAGACTTTAAAATATCTCTAATAAAATTGATTTTGGAGAAAAATATTATGTACAAAAGTATTTGAGTATTGAAAGAGCTATCCGATTGTGTTAAGAATCCAATATAATGTATCATTAACGGAAATTTCTCGTTCACGTTGATGACTTGTTATCATACACGCTAGATTCACGCGTTTTGCTTCATAACAATACGCCTTGTTGATCGTAATAATATTATTGTAAGGTTTGCCCATTATTGAAACTTTCGGTATTATTCTTCGTTTACATTCCTCGTTAAATTCAGACAAGCTTATTCGTATTCAAAAGCTGCTCGTTCGCATGATTTACTCAAAAATAAGCGCGAACATTTTCACGTTATTTCCGAGTAGACATCACCAGCCCATAGGCTATCGCCTCTCTCAAAAGGCAGATTCAGGAGCTCCGCAGCTTTCCATCGCTGCCGATTTTCAGATTCGGTCGAGAGTTCATGCGAGCAAAACGCAATTAAAAGAGTTGTAAACTACGCGGAAGCGTTTAGAGATTTTGTAAGTTAACGCGAGTGACCAGCAAATTCCGTGCCGTGAATGCTAGTTAACAGCGAAAGAACAGACATTTGTTCGCTTGCCTGCTCCGAAGTGCACGTGAAGCAGTCGTAGCTGCATTAAATAAATTGTGCTCGCGAAGTATTTGCCGTTGTATTGAGGCAACAATCTAGTTGCATCGAGAACTTATTGACATTGTGTGTACAATTGTTTATAATAAATACGACTTTAACTCAACCTCATTAAACTCTCAGTAGAAATTAATCAAACTCGCCTGCTCCTACACTCATATCGTTCTCTCGCTTCCACTCTCTTACTTCTTCGTCGCTCTCGCTTTTTCACATGCATGACTCCCATTCGTCCACGCACTCTCAAGATACCTCACGCATTCTCGCGCGGTCGTCTCCACTCTTTCCGATAACAATCAAACAAGGGAACTCATTTGCGCATCGCGAACCACGCACTCTCTCTGAGTGATACTGGCGCTCTGTTCAACCAATCTCGGTTCTCGAACAGATTGGTTAACTAGATTTTAAGTCTGGAGTCTACTATGAACCTAATAATATCCAAGTCAATAAGACCAATTTTATATAAAAATAACCTTTATGTCTCATATTAGAAATGCTTTTTTTAAATCACCAAAATCGGTAATTTTGACAAAAAATTTCATATACAACAAAATGTAATTATTATTGATTGCTAACTTTTGGTGATGAAACTTAAATATATTTACTATAATTTGGTTATAAAAACAGAAGTTAATGGTATAAATTAAATAAATTATAAGCCTTTAAGAAAAGGTATCTCATAGGCAACTTTACCCTATATGTGAAATAAACTTCTGGACACTTGTAGAGAGATAAGTACGTATCTATCAATTTACTTGTATTATCAAAATTTAAAAGATTTATGGTATATTCTTAGAGTATTTAATAGTCCAACATGTATTAAGCTTTTTTTATCATGTTTGGTCTCTTAACATAACTACATAAAGGGGGTTTCACATTTCAGGGTCAATTTTGGGAATTTTTAGACTCTCTCCTTTAAATAAAGAAAGAAAAATATTCCTTTACGGAATAAACAACTTCTCAATCTTTTCTATTTTTCCATAAAAATTGTAGTTAGATTTCATTTTGACTTATCTAGATGCATGCCTCGTTTTAACACTAGAACCGCGGCCGCGGTCAAAATGACCGTTTCAGTAGTAGTTATATAAACGATTAAATAAAGGTAATTTATTATTTTTAATGTCCGTTTAATATCTGGGCATGTACCTGATAATTATTGTTAAAATTATAGTTTAAACGCTAATTTTTAATGAGCGATAAAGTTGACCTCTGCCGCGGTTTTAGATAGAGTTTACCGCGGTTCTAGCGTTAAAAATAATTAGTTAGAAAACTGATAACCAGATAAGTCTTTTTGATTCAAATTTACAGAATATGTGAATTTGATGGCATATGGCATATACAAAACAAATATAAAGCGAATTAGTGGTGCGATTTTAATAAGAATACCAAAGATGATGACAACATGGAAGAATTTTATGTTTCAATTTATTCGAATAATTAATCTTAATATTCATAAACAATTAAAAAGTAAATTAATGCCTTCATGAATATATTTATTTAACAAAAGCTTCGTTGAAAATTGATATCGACATCAATCGATTTAAAAGAATAACAAAATAAAATTTGTTTGATACAACTTTCATATAAAACAGATAAATGATGTGTATATATGCTCTTGCAACCATCTCGCGCGTAATATATTCTGAAGAGCAGTAGGCAAATTATCTTGTCTTGTGCAGTCCTGCCCAAGGCTTTTACAAATGTAACATTCGCTCTAGTTCAAGAATCTTTCGGCTATGCTGATTCATTTGTTGATTCAAACTCTTACTCTCTAGTAGTCAGCATCTCAATACTTAAATGTCACTAAAAGACATGGTAATAAGTAGTATTTATTCAGATACTTCATCTTCATCGCTTCCTTCCACGGCAATACAGCGTACGCCGTTTCTCAGCAAAGGCGTACCCTTGCCTTTTGCTAAAACACGTGCATTCAGCACAATTTTCAATGGAGTACCCAACGGACAACACATCACTTCGACATCCTCCTTTAATATTTTCTCCTTATATGCCAATAGCTCTACTTTTAACCTAATGAAAAAATTAATTACTTTAATAGCTGGATTAAGCTAAAAAGAAAATGATATACTCTTGATCAAATGTAAAAAATACTAAAAAATATATTGTGTTATTCACAAGTCTCAATAAATGCTATTTTTGCAAAAAATATGAACTTGCTAAATTGTTTACCAAATGCATGTATCTATTGACGTTTTTATATTTTAACTACAGAAATGTTAACGTACTATATTTTTATTTAGTTTCTATACATAGTAGTCAAATAAACGCTCTATGTTCCAAAACTCTATTGTGTTAACTCTGAAGAACTCATAGTGTGAAGATTAGAGATATAGAGGATCAGAATAGCGAAATTGATTACTTATGTTACACCAGACTAGTGCACACTAAAAACTACTATATATGAAGTTAGAAATGTTAAATGTAAAAACAGATACATATTTTAAGTAATTAAATACCTAATAATGATATTGTCACATCATTTAACAGAATATACATGTAGTATCATTATCAAAGTTGATTACATTTAAATTATAAGAATGACTATACTAATCCAAAGTAGATCTTAATACTCAATAAAATACTAGGTGATTTTACAAAGATTTACAAGATTCTCTAAACTGCAACCGGTATAGCCATTTTCGTTATTTTAATATTGATACTTCCTAATCATATTAGGATTTAGTTTATAAAGATAATTACATTATGCCATTGTATTTAAATATTTTATATGTAGTAGCCTTTATATTAATCCAATGTAGTGCAAATAAACAAATTCATTAAAAATACTACACCAAGTAAAGAAAAATTTTGAAAATTCTGATTTTTGCTCCTCTATGAAATCTCAATAAACCAAAAAATTATTTAGAACTCACATGAAATAGTGAAAACAATTTATAAATTTATCCCAAAAATACGAGAAAAGTAGATTTTTGAAATATTATATTGAATCTTCTTTTATAAATGAAATTTTCGTATATCTAGAACTTATCATGAATTGCAAAAGTTTCTCATAATAAATACTTAACCTTCAGTTGACAATTATATGGATTCGACATTTTGCCACACATGTACGTTACCCGACTATTTTCAATTGCGTATATCTCTGTACCTAATGCATAGAATGTTTTGAACAATTTTTTTTAATCAATACGTCAGAAAGTCAAAGGAAAAGACTAAACAGGTGCAAAAATTAAGAAGTTGAATATATTTGAAATATTCAGAAGAGAACGAGTAAACGATTTATAAATGTAAAGTATTTTTGTAAAATAGCCAGGGTGTACGATATCCTGTATGTCAACTGAGGTTTTAAGAATCGCTGTTCATATAAAAATCTATTCTTAAAAATGGCAAATTATGAAAATAGGGGAACCCCTGAAAATGTTGCCTTAACATCCCAGATAACAATTCGTGAGTTCACGTTATTTTCACGACGTGATAATCACGCTGTGAGTGCAAAAGTGCATCACAGTGTCCTCACAATGTAATGGGCGCACACGTGTACGCGTAAAAGGTCGCATGGTGCAATCACGCGTGATGGGAACATTTCACGGTGTGAGGGTAACGTGATAATTCCGCCGAGCGCACAAGAATGTATCACGCTGTCCTCACGGTGTGATGGGGGCTGTGGTCAATCGCAATGTAATCAAACAAGACCCTCCCGTATATTATATTAAATTAACAAATTTACAAAAAATATTGTAAATAATAATATTATTAATCTTTAATTATAAATCATAAAAAAATAAAAACATTGATATATAATATAATTAAAAGTACCCCAATCAGCACACAATATTTAAAAAATTGTTTTTAATATTTATTTAATATTAATTTTTCATTGTACAATTTATTATAACAAAAATATTTATTAAACATTTATTAAATATTTATTTAACATTAATTAAATATTCAAAATAATGATTTAGAGAAAATATTCATTTAATACTTATTTAACGTTTATTTAATGTTTATGTAACGTTTATTTCACGTTTATTTAATATTTATTTCACATTAATTTTTTATTTAAAAAAACATTTTTTAAAAACATTAATTCAACATTTATTTAACATTAATTTAATATTTATTTTACATTAATTTTTCATTTGAAACAATTTCAAAAACATTAATTTAACATTTATTAAATATTAATTTAATATTTTTTTTTTAATGTTTTTTAAATGTTTATTTAATATTGTTTTACTATTTATTTTTAATGAATTATTTAATTTAAAAAATGGTTTCACTAAGCATTTTTAAATGTTTATTTAATATTATTTTATTTATTTTTCATCTCTATAAAATTTTATTTATTTATTATTTATTTAACATTTAAGCTACTTATTTTTTAATTATTATTGATTTTAAAATTCGTTTAAAAAATGTCTCAATAACATCTATAAAAATCAGTAAAAAATTAACTTAATTACATATATTTATATAAATAATATACTTTAATTATATATATTTCGTCTTTTCGATAACATATTGTATATTGACTTGATTTATCAGTAATGTACATGTATTAGCATAAAGTGTTTACAGGTGATCACGAGGGATCAATTCGCAGTGATCACAGAGATCAAGCAACATTCACCGGGGTCGCAACTTGGATGGGTGATCGCGTAGAAATTTCAGAAAAAAAACTTTTAAAAAAACCTCAATATTAAAAAAAATTTTGTTTAATGTAGAAAGGGGCATGAATCCATTAATTTTAACGTTTTTAAAAACATTTTTTAAATATTGTGTGCTGATTGGGACGTGAAAAAAATGGACAATGATTAGAATTTTTGAGTGCTGTATGCATGCATGCTAGCAATATGAGTCTCATTTGGAGAACGCATTTGAGGTTCATATCGCTCGCATGCATGAGTACCGCACGCGTGCGACTGATATGATTCTCATATGATGACGCATCTGTCGGATACTGTGAGCTGACACCGTGCGAATAATTCGCACGGTATGCGCGCTCCGTGAACTCACTATGCGCGCATTTTGTTATCTGGGATGTGGCTTTATACATAAGGTTACAGTAATCGAACTTTTTATCAAAATAAATCTGCGCTTTAAGACACGCCAATTACAAATCCATTATATGGAAAAATCAATGATAGCGGATTCAAAATGGTCGATCCAAAATATTTGTGCCCGATTAAAGTCACATTTAATATATTTCATACTAAAAAAAATAAATACACTATCATTCGAGGTCTTCTATTATACATTGCTAAAATAGGATTGACAAAAAATTCAAATTAAAACAAATTTCAAAAAATGGTGAATACTAAGTGGATACTATATGTAAGTTTAATTGTTTGCTTCAGCCGATGAAAAGGATCTATTTGATCACTCTCAGTGGCCCAATTTACACCGAGCACTTGATACACGTACTAACTAGTAACTTTGTATTAAATTATCTTAATTTCGGCAATGAATTTAAAGAGTAGTATACTAAGCCGGTACAATATGAATCAAGATAATTAAATATATGTATCATGTATATACGCATCGTCAAAAGTAAGATAATTTAATAGAAAATTACGAGTTAGTACGCGTATCAAGATGCTCGATGTAAACTAGGCCAGTCAAATCCAAAGACTATAGCAAGAACGTGATAGTCACTACCTCTATTCTATTCTTTAGATTTTTTTCTTTTTTAATATTTTTCTATTCTTATTTTTACATTTTATATATCTTTTATTCATGAATTTTTTTCAATTTATATTTAATTTATAATATATTAACAGGTTTTTTTTTAAGTTTTTTCATTGCCTATTTATTATCTGTAGGATCATCAACGGATGATAATTCAATTAAAAAAAATAATGGCGACAATAATCATTCTCGCTGTTGTTTTTGAATGTGATAAAGAGTGATCAAGTAATTTTAGATCCTCTATTTTTATAATTTGGCATTTTTAATGACAGATTCGATGATCCTTAAAACTTTTAAGCATCAATTATCATAAGAAATTTTTTCATTAAAGTTCTATCGTGGTAGGTATTCGAAAAATCGATTTGTAAAGAAAGACACAATATAACATTTAAAGAATCTAATTTTCTTGCAAACTTTTGGAATATAAAACTAATTGCTTTATTTAATGTAAGTCCCAAACAATTTTATAGCTCACTAAGATTCCGTAGAAAGGCCAAAAAATTGGACTTTTTTAAGATCCTCCTTTAAAAAGAATTACAGTAATGAACACTCTCTTAGTATAAAATATAATTATGTAAGAAAGATAAAATTACAATCTTAAGCTTTAGATCAATCGATTGCAGATTGATACTTATAACATTTTATAATAAAAACGAGAGAAAAAATGCCATAAGAACTAACACCGGATGTTGGTGTGTAATTAAAATATGTATTAACAATCAATTATTAACAATTACAATGACGTTTCAATCTGCAATTTGGATCATCTTCAGTATAATTTTACAAAATTATTGTTAGCCAGCAAAAATTAAACAGGTGTAGCACAGTTACAAGTGTTTAGTATGTCCAGGGACGAAATGCCAATATACAAAATAACATTTCTGAAAAATTTAAAAAACTTTTCAAGCATGACTCAAATGTTCGCATGTCTTATACGAGCTTAAATAAATTAAACAAATTCATCAAAATTCAAAAAGACCAATTCCCAAACAGCTCTCAATCTAGGGTTGTTTATAAAATTAACTGTAAAGACTGTGAATCCTCATATGTAGGGCAAACAGGCAGGATTTTTAAATACCAGAGTCTTATAACATATGAATCACATTACTAAAAACACGACTCAACATTTGGTCATTACAGACCATAGAATTAGCTTGTCACACAAATTTGACTGGAACAATGTGGAAATCTCAGAGAAAAAGTTTCGAATAAAAGGTTAACATAAAATAATGATTTTTATATGAAAACAAAAACAGCCACTAAATTTACAGACTAATACTGATTTTTTAGACTCTTTATGTACTAATCTGTTTACTAATGGTTGACGTTTCCACCTCTCACCTAGTTTTCACTGTTATTATACATCTTCTGTCAGCATCATTATACCGTTTAGTTTTCTAAAATCAATCTTACCATTCACATACTGTTATTCTCAACTTTTACTTATTTAACAACGCTCATTCTCTTACGTAAACCAATCCATTTCTTCCAAAAAAATTTCTTATCTTTCTTTTATTATTTCTTATTACATTCCTTTCTTTTATTATTTCTTTTTTATACACTATTGTTCTATACATATAGTGTTATTCAGATAATCTTTGTACATAATTTTAGTATGAATGTTCAAAATCTTTATCATTCAACGAAACGGACTATATATGTCAACACAATTTCATGGCATTTTCGTCTGGGCATACTAAGGACTTGTAACTACGCTACACATGTTTAATCTCCGCTGGCTAACAATATTTCCGTAAAATTATACTGAAGATCCAAATTGGGAATCGAGACGTCTATTGTAATTGTTAATAATTGATTTTCAATACATATTTTAATTACACACGAACATTTAATGTTGACTCTTATGGCATTTTTTCTCTCATTTTGATTTACGTCTTCAGAACCTTTCAGTGTTAATTTTATAATAACTAACATAATTGTAATAAGTATTATTGTACATTAAAACTATGTGAGTGTAAATGCTAGTACTAATACTGACGAAATTTAGAGATCAATTCTGTAATCCTAACGATGTTGTTATGGCACTGTTGCGCAGCTATTATATGATACAAAAAACCTATGCACCAATCCACCAATACCGACATCGTTAAGGTTAAGGTTGCAGAATTGACCACTTAATAGAAAGATTTCGTGTATCACCAAGAGTGTAATTAATTTTTGTAGCTTATTAGTTATTTAATCTAAGAATATTATAAATATTAAAATATAAATATAAAAAATAAAATAAAGTATGTTAATATAATAAATAAAAAAATACTTGTCTAAATAATAAAATTTTACTAATAATATATCATATTTAAAAAAATATTATTTATCATATTTATACATTTCAATAAAAACCATTTATATATTTATATAATTATGTTTAAATCGCATAAATCAGTATAAATATATAAAATTAAATATTACTTTTCTTATTCATTATTCAAACAATTTTCTTTAATTGGAGAACCATTGCACATATAATTATTAAAACGTAAACCCTTTCGTCAATCAGCTTAGTTGAATTTATTATAAAATGCCCTTAAAATCAATTAAAAATTACAAAAATTTCTAAAACTTCAAATTTACATGATTTTTCTAAAATTTATTCTTTTAACCAATCTTGATTACATTCAAAAACATTATCCAGATCAATCCAAATTTGCTATTATCATTTTATCTTTGTTTAACATTTGATAAACAACAAGGATAAAATGATAATTCTGTTTCTGAATGCAGCTTTTGATAGCAAGGTTGTGAGATTTGATTCTCTACATTTACAAGTTTTGGAATGAATAGGCTCTGCTCATATAGTATGTTACTTCACATTTTAAAACACAATCATGAATTAACTCTAGGTTTGTTTTCTGTTCCTGCACTAGTTGCACTAATTCAAGAAATGTACACTAAAGCGTTTTCTGTTCCTGAAATGACGTCAACAATCCATTTGTTTTCTGTTCCTGAACTCCCTGAATTAGTGTGCACTTAAAATGAAATAGATATATATTTGAAAGTTAGTGAAAGCAAGAAAGAACGTTCCAGTGCAGTTTAGTGCAGGAATTGAAAACAAGCCTATAGATATATATTTGAAGCAAGAAGAAACGTTCCATTGCAGGCTAGTGCAGGAATAGAAAACAAGTCTATATATTTGAAAATTAGTGAAAGCAAGAAAGAACGTTTCAGTGCAATCTAGTGCAGGAATAGAAAACAAGCCTATTAAATTCAGACACAAAACCATGGTTCATGTTCGGACATGTTATCAAACTATTCAAAAATAAACTCAAATTCACTCATTCACAAAAAATATCTTAAAATAGTATGTAGAAGCAACCATTAGCATTAGCATTAAAAATAACATAAAATTGATTAAATTTTTTAAATAATCAGAATTATGAAACATTAAATTTGTAAGGTTAGAAAATGTCATAAGCATAATTAATAGTAAAATATTAAGTATATTTATTATTATATTTATTATATTCTAATGAATTATATTAACATTTTCATCTTCATTGAATGAATCTATCATTTCACCGTTAAGATAAATATTAGACGCCATTTTAACTTGCACTGACTTGCGCTAAAACGTTTTCTATTCCTTGACTGCACGTTTACACTCGTCAGTTCTGACTTACACTAGTTCAGTTCAGTTCAGTTCTAACGCAATTCTCTTATGCCTATTTCCACCAACGCAGATTACCTTTGATCTCAGTTTAACTTAATCTTTATCTTTCTTTAGTTCTAAGAATTGGAAAAAGATAAGGAGTAAGTTAAACTGAGATCAAAGTTAATCTACATTGGTGAAAATGGGCATTACAGGAACAAAAAACAAACCTTCTCTTAGAGTAAAGTTTTGAATCCTTGATGAATGTACTAGCATTAGTTAAATTCATTGTAATTGATACAATCTAAGACATTGTCCAAGAAAATTATTTTATTTTTTGAAAATTATAAAAAAAATATTAATTTCAGCTAATATATATTTAATACAAAATGTGAAAATAATGTTTCTGTTTCATCTATTTATTCTACAAATTTTGTTATTAAAACTTTTGATGATATTGTCTACATGATAAATTTTATACCTTAAACCATCTTTTTCTTGCACAAAATCGACAATGTGACAATTTGCATTGTGATTTCCTGCAATTACTGCTGGAGCAACTGTTTTCTCTTCTGGATGAATACATGTGTCCCATGGCACTAAAAGTTCTATGTGATATCTGAAATAAATATAAAGAATATTTAATGTATTTATTTCTTTTCTTTATATATATTTTTGTATATATAATACATATTTTAATTAATATTTTCAATGATATTATTACTAAAAATTAAAGTCTATTTTAACATTGATAATAGTAACTATTGGATTTAGGGGACAAAATATCATATTGCTAAATTTTATGTAGCAAATAACCTGTGATACAATTGCAAAAACCCTAAATAAGCATCTATGTGACCATGTCGCTGTGGTTGTATCATAATATTGTTATCTTTTCCAAACCCACTTCCGCTAAAGTGAACATGATGTTCTAAAAATATAGTTTACTTATATTCCACAATACATAAGAATATATAAATATCTACAGCTATATTATATAATGTATATGCAAAACACATTTTGTTTTAAAGTAAAATATTGAACAAACACTTATTTTATTCACTTGTACATCACATCTATTGGAAGCACGAATAAGGCAATAGTTTGTATAACCAAAAAGAAAATAATCAAATACCTTTATCTCCCATATTCTATAAAATAGGCAAATTTGGGAGTTTTGTGTGTGTGTGTGTGTGTGGATTTTCATACTGTTCGCAAATTGACGAAATTAATCATCAATTCCACAATCATCCTGATAACTATCGACATAAGTCCAAAATATAGGTTAAGAGTTAAGCCTAAAGGGCCTCGCACATGAAATGCATAACATAACATAAGCACAACATAAGACTAAAGGGCCTCACACATGAAATGCATAACATAACGTAAGCACAACATAAGATTCGTATGTACTTGACCGAAGCAAAGTTCCGGATGAAGAAATGACTATTTTAAATCGTTTGTATTTCGTTTGAAGAGTTATGAAGTGCATTTGAAAAGGTTTGTGAGTCCTTCAATTAATTGTAATTAATTTTTTATTTTTACACCGTGTATTTGGCCGAAAAAATTAACCGGAGCTAAATTAAACAAAAATCTTGTATGGATTCGTTTGTATTTCGTTTGAAGACTTTTGAAGTGTCGTCAGAAACGTTTGTGAGTTATCCAGATAATTTTAATAAAATATTTTAAAGTCATGTAATTGACCGAAATATAGATTCCAGGCGCTACTGGTCCTGAAGTACCAGAAGGCGCGTTCGGTGTAATCTCTAGTATTTCGGTACTCCTGGTTCTTTCTTGACAGTAAGGATAAACAATGTGCAGTAAGTCACATATTTCCAAAATATCTGGGGAGGCTATTACGGTTTCTGAAACGAGGTGAAAATTACAAAAGTGAGCAAATTCATTAGTTGTTGATCAATAAAGTTATAGATATTCTAGTAAATTTGTTCACTTTTGTAATTTTCATCTCGTTTTAAGAACCGTGATAGCCCCCCTGAGAAGGTGCAATTGGTGTTGCAAAAGCGAATTGGTATTTAATCAACGAGATTCAGAGACGGAAGCACAAGCCCAGGATGATCCTTCCCGAGAAAGCAGTCTCCGTACTTCGTCTGGAACCAAGATTCATAACTCCAGCGATTAGAACCTGTTCGGATGCACTCAAATGCAAAGTACAATAGAATTAATTTTTTCAGAAAGATGAAAATGTATTTAATATTTACACATAAAATAACATTGGATCCAAGATCCTTGACGATAGTTGATGCATCTTTATTTATTTTTGCAAGTAATTTTTTTGGATGCTGTATTGATTTTATGTTCAACGCACTATATTTTATTGCAGGTTTGTCGTGCCATGAGATATTTTCCTCCTGAACAATGCAGTATGGTCAATGTTAAAGTGATCGGGTGTTTACTGTTTGTATGTGATGGCGACACACTATAGTTAAACAAACGTCCGTATCTCTCATTATTCTAATAGAAATGTACAAAGCTTATTGATACGTAAGAGAGTCTGATACTTAGGAGAGATAGTTACAAAAGTGAGAAAATAATACATATACAAATAGCAGGATTCTTAACTTATGTCTATGGCCGCGATAATAACATCTTATTTGTTTATATATATATATATATATATATATATACACACACATATATATATATATATATATGTATGTATGAAAAACAGTGATACAGCCGAATAATGAAAAGTACAATTGTGCAATATGTATCAATGGTTCTAACTGCGTGATAGAAGTACTTTGAACGATAACATTAAGTACATATTTTAAGTAATAAATGTGTAATAATTTGGATAATCTTTACACTACAACAAACGTCCGTATCTCTCATTATTCTAATAGAAATGTACAAAGCTTATTGATACGTAAGAGAGTCTGATACTTAGGAGAGATAGTTACAAAAGTGAGAAAATAATACATATATAAATAGCAGGATTCTTAACTTATGTCTATGGCCGCGATAATAACATCTTATTTGTTAATATCTATATATATATATATATATATATATATATATATATATATTTATTTGTATGAAGAACAGTGATACAGCCGAGTAATGAAAAGTACAATTGTGCAATATGTATCAATGGTTCTAACTGCGTGATAAGTGCTTTGATCGATAACATTAAGTACATATTATAAGTAATAAATGTATAATAATTTGAATAGTAACGAGGCTACAATCCGTTGTCTTTTCTTCTTTTCTGAAATGGCAAATGCTTAATGTATTTCAACGTGAATTAACTAATTATTTACTATGTAATGCCGTTAACTTTGTAAGACGTCGAACGATATAGCAACGGATTGGCTTCAACGCCTGATTTTAAATAGCGACCTAAAAATTCTCGGGGTAAATGTACAAAACAGTCGGCTAAAATTAACTAGAAGTCAATTTTTTTAATTAAATGGAAGATTTATTGATTATACAATTGTAACAATAGCTCTTTGCAGTAACAATATAATTTTACCTGTATTACAAATAGGTTTTTTGTATGGTACAAGGTATTTTGCATAATGGAAATTTTATTATGTACAGTTTCAGATTAAAACATGGTTAGAATAAATTATGATTAGTATATTTATCATAATTGACTCTATTCCCTTCTGACAGATATTCTACTCCAGAAATCATACCCTAAGAAATGCACTCCATCAACGTTGCTGGTTTGGCAACGTTGATGGAATGCATTTTTGGAGGAAAACATCGCATTCTTTATCGCAGAATCATAAGATCTTGATCAAATTTTTTATCCTTTGTCCTACCGTGGTTTAGATATGTTTCTAATTGCGTCGAGTCTACAAATGTAACCAACTATCCGCAGGACTCAGTATAATTTTATCTTGAGCTTAAAAAAAACCAGTCTAGCTAAGTGCAAGATTCAATAATGTGGAAATTATCTGTGTACTACTTGTTAAACAGTAATTAAAATATGTAAATAACAAATTATCATGCATTTCAATGGCATTTCTCTGTATGTTCTCCCATACTTCTAAGACATTTTCATACAAACTCGTTAGATTATCAAATAAAGTCGAATGCATCAAGAAATATCCTTTCGCCAAAGAGAGCAAGTCGCAGATGGAATATTCCAATCTGTTCTTGAATCACCGGTATAACTATAGTGTGTCGCCATCACATACAAACAGTAAACACCCGATCACTTTAACATTGACCATACTGCATTGTTCAGGAGGAAAATATCTCATGGCACGACAAACCTGCAATAAAATATAGTGCGTTGAACATAAAATCAATACAGCATCCAAAAAAATTACTTGCAAAAATAAATAAAGATGCATCAACTATCGTCAAGGATCTTGGATCCAATGTTATTTTATGTGTAAATATTAAATACATTTTCATCTTTCTGAAAAAATTAATTCTATTGTACTTTGCATTTGAGTGCATCCGAACAGGTTCTAATCGCTGGCGTTATGAATCTTGGTTCCAGACAAAGTACGGAGACTGCTTTCTCGGGAAGGATCATCCTGGGCTTGTGCTTCCGTCTCTGAATCTCGTTGATTAAATACCAATTCGCTTTTGCAACACCAATTGCACCTTCTCAGGGGGGCTATCACGGTTCTTAAAACGAGATGAAAATTACAAAAGTGAACAAATTTACTAGAATATCTATAACTTTATTGATCAACAACTAATGAATTTGCTCACTTTTGTAATTTTCACCTCGTTTCAGAAACCGTAATAGCCCCCCCAGATATTTTGGAAATATGTGACTTACTGCACATTGTTTATCCTTACTGTCAAGAAAGAACCAGGAGTATCGAAATACTAGAGATTACACCGAACGCGCCTTCTGGTATTTCAGGACCAGTAGCGCCTGGAATCTATATTTCGGTCAATTACATGACTTTAAAATATTTTATTAAAATTATCTGGATAACTCACAAACGTTTCTGACGACACTTCAAAAGTCTTCAAACGAAATACAAACGAATCCATACAAGATTTTTGTTTAATTTAGCTCCGGTTAATTTTTTCGGCCAAATACACGGTGTAAAAATAAAAAATTAATTACAATTAATTGAAGGACTCACAAACCTTTTCAAATGCACTTCATAACTCTTCAAACGAAATACAAACGATTTAAAATAGTCATTTTTTCATCCGGAACTTTGCTTCGGTCAAATACATACGAATCAACATAAGACCGATGGGTCAAGGGCCTCGCACATGAAATGCATAACGTAACATAAGCACAACATAAGACCGACGGACCAATGAAAATGCTATGTAAATCAATATGGCGACTTTATGTTAGATGCTCATTGGCCCATCGGTCTTATGTTGTGCATATGTTATGTTATGCATTTCATGTGCGAGGCCCTTCAATGAGCATCCAGCATAAAGTCGCCATATTGATTTACATAACATTTTCATTGGTCCGTCGGTCTTATTTTGTGCTTATGTTATGTTATGCATTTCATGTGCAAGGTTCTTAACGGACCAATGAAAATGTTAGGTAAATCAATATGGCGACTTTATGCTGGATGCTCATTGGCCCATAGGTCTTATGTTATGCTTATGTTATGTTATGCGTTTCATGTGCGAGGCTCTTTAGGCTTGTTTTCTATTCCTGCACTAGACTGCACTGGAACGTTCCATCTTGCTTTCACTAGCTTTCAAATATATATCTATTTCATTTTAAGTGCACACTAATTCAGGGAGTTCAGGAATAGAAAACAAACGGCTTGCGTATGTACATACAGTCGTGAGCTAAAAGGTTGCAACACATTTTCTTCGATTGTTTTTAAAATATAGACTTGCTCATCAAACGGCGAACATAATTGGTTCCTACCTGTGGATCCAACCAATTACGTTCGCCGATCAATGAGCAAGTCTACATTCTAAAAACCATCGAAGATAATGTGTTGCAACCTTTTAGCTCACGACTGTACCACGAACTTAGGAATAGAGGGACGGAGAATAAAGGGCCTCGCACATGAAATGCATAACATAAGCACAACATAAAACTGATGGACCAATGAGCATCCAGCATAAAGTCGCCATATTGATTTACATAGGATTCCCATTGGACTAGAGGCCTATGCTTATGCTCTGTTATGCATTTCATGTACAGTGCGTTGCATTGATGCCTGGGGTACCGATTATAAGGACCACGTTTTTTTCTTAGTTATTTTTACGTTCATGACCAAATGCTGCTATCACCACAGCATTCAGTCATGAACATAAAAATAATCAAGAAAGAAACGTGGTCCCTAAAATCAGTACCCCAGGCATCAATGCAACGCACTGTACACCCAAGAACTTTGATTCTGTCCATGGGGAAATTTTCCAAACTGAGAAGTTGCTATCTTTCTACAGTCTTACATTTCATGATTAATGAAACGACTAGAGCTTATTGGTCGTTACGTTAATCATGAACTGCGAGTATGTAGAAAGTGGTGGACTTCTTAGTTTGGAAAATTTCCCCATGGACAGAATCAAATTCCATGGGTGTACGAGGCCTTTTAAAGTCCTACTTCAGGGGGTCAATCATGAAACTTTTTCCCTAAGGCGGAAACGTGAAAAGTAGAGTCCTATATAAAGAGAGAAGCGACATCGAACCCCCACTACAACCTTCAGTATCCAATTGAGTCCTCCACCGCCATTTTGGGACCGCTCTAACGTCATCTAACACCATTCGTATCATTCTGCAACAGCTGTGTTCACAATATGGCTGCTCGCTTAGCCAATCAAGTATCAATCAGATTACCAATCAGAGCTTCGGACATCAATGTCGCTTCTCTCTTTATATAGGACTCTAGTGAAAAGTGAAAAATTTCTCTATTAACTTCAATGGTAAAGGGTGTTTACGATAATTAATCGGATCTCGGATTGGATTGAACAATGGTACTCAACGTAAGTATAGAAAATTTCCCTAGGCTAATCGGATTGACGATCTCTGTCTCAAATGTGATCCGATTGATGACGAAAGCGTGGAGACGCAGAAGCATGCTTGAAAAGTAAGTCTCTTTATTTTTTTAAATAATCACACAAAAAATCAAAGATAAAGTTAAAAAGAATGATTTGAATTTAGATTTATTGTAATATTTTTTGTATAAACAATAAATTTCGTTTAAATTTCTATTTGTAAAAATTAATTAATCTATCCTAAAGTTTGTGGTTATATCGGAAACAAATCAAAATTAATAAAACAATTATTAATTGTTAGGTACAAATTAAAGCATATAATATTTTAAGCACATCATATAAAATTCCTGTTTATTATAAACTTAGTAAAAATAACTTTGAAATCATTCAACTACATTACACATTAATCAATATTAATTTATATGTTAAAAATCAATAATGTTTCTAAAAATGTTCTTTTTATTCTTTTCCAGATCGTAAATAAACTTCAATTCCATGAATAAATAAAAATTACTGGAAAATGTATTTATATGAAGAGGGCATTATTGAACAATATCAATTTGTGCTAACTTAAAATTTGTAAAATCTACTTTTTTTTATTAGTTGTTTATTAGAGAGTAATAATATACGCATCATATATGCATACAATTATATTAATTTTATTTATGTATATTCCGTTCTTATATTATTACTCTCTAATGAACAACTAACAAAGAATAGCAGATTTTACAAATTTTAAGTTAGCATATTGTTCAATAATGCCTTTTTCATGTTAATCCATTTTCCAGTAATTTTTATTTATTCTTGGAGTTGAAGTTTATTTACGATCTGGAAAAGAATAAAAAAAACGTTTTCAGAGACATTATTGATTTTTAACATATAAATTATTATTGATTAATGTATAATGTAGTTAAATAATTTCAAAGTTATTTTTACTAAGTTTATAATAAACAGGAATTTTATATGATATACTTGAAATATTATATGCTTTAATATGTACCTAATAATTAATAATGTTTTATTAATTTTGATTTGTTTCCGATATAACCACAAACTTTAGAATAGATTAATTAATTTTTACAAACAGAAATTTAAACGAAATCCAGTGTTTAGACAAAAAAAATTACAATAAATCTAAATTCAAATCATTCTTTTTAACTTTATCTTTGATTTTTTGTGTTATTATTTAAAAAAATAAAGAGACTTACTTTTCAAGCATGCTTCTCGGTCTCCACGCTTTCGTCATCAATCGGATTACATTTGAGACAGCAATCGTCAATCCGATTAGCCTAGGGAAATTTTCTATACCTACGTTGAGTACCATTGTTCAATCCAATCCGAGATCCGATTAGTTATCGTAAACACCCAAAGATTTTCACTTTTCACGTTTCCACCCTAGAAAAAAAGTTTCATGATTGACCCTCAGGCAAGGGAAGTATTCTCTAGAGTCCCTAGAAGTAGAGAGTCTGGACATCTCGAGGTTCCACGTGATTGGACTGCACCTAAAATGGCAGCAGCAATACAATCCTTGTTTAATCCTCTTTAGCCAATGCGATAACAGCATACAACACGTTCAAGTACTATACAATGCACACAATCCGTTTGTTTTCCGTTCCTGAACTCTCTGAATTAGTGTGCACTTAAAGTGAAATAGATATATATTTGAAAGTTTGTGAAAACAAGAAAGAACGTTCCAGTGCAGTCTAGTGCAGGAATAGAAAACAAGCCCAACAATAAACATACACACACATAAAGCTCACGTACACCCATGGAATTTGATTCTGTCCATGGAGAAATTTTTTAAACTAAGAAGTCACCACTTTCTACATACTCGCAGTTCATGATTAACGTAACAACCAATAAGTTCTAGTCGTTTCATTAATCATAAACTATGAGTATGTAGAAAGTGGTGACTTCTCAGTTTGGAAAATTTTCCCATGGACAGAATCAAAGTCCTTGGGTGTACATTAGCTTATCCTGTTAACGCAATGCAATACCAAAAAGGTTAACCCCTTCAATAATACCTCTTCAAACTGTTACCACACTGTTACCACACTTTTATTCTAATTTTGAAATACATACAATTTATTAATTTCCTAAATTTTCACCTTTTCGCTATCACGGCTGACGGCGAAAAAGTTCACGTGAAAAAGTTCATATTTCCGCTCATGAGTGAGTTACATAATCCCGTGGAATCGTATATGATCGTGCAGTTCACGTGAAACTTTTCACTTTTCACGTATCCACTCTAGGGAAAATGTTACATGATCGACCCCCAGGTTCCAAATTGACCTCAACGGATTCTTGTCTCTTGTGTTGTTTAAAAAGATAGTACAATCACACCAGGGCTGCGATCCGATTCACGCTCACAGTGCTCACTGTCCTCACGATGCTTATGACCGGTCCGATTCGTTAGCATGCTTAAGGCAAGCTGACAACAATAAATGTTTCGGACCACTTGTAAACGCTACTCATAGGACATAACCCAAGTAGAATACCTAGTCTAAATAAAGCTAAAATTATTTTATTTTTTAAAACACTAATAAAGTTTTATAATAAACAGAATTTTAAAAAGTACATTTAATAATTTTCAAAAAATAAGATTATATAGTTACCTAGACAGTATACAATATTTATTTTAAATATTTATGAATATTTATTAAAATATTTTTTATATATTTTTGTGCTCTCAGATGGAACAAATCATAAATATAATAAATGTTTATATTTTGTTTGTCTATATTTTAATACGAGGTGTGTTCAAAAAGTAACGGGAATTTTTAAATTTCGCGGGTTTGGAGAGTCCGACAGTCAAACTTTTTTTTGTTTATGTTGGTATACATGCCCCTGAAGTATGCTAAAATGTTGAGCTGTATTCATTGTTTACTTTGTCTGTGGCAGCCGTTAAGGTTACACGTGTTTTTATGAGCTCGGCGATTTTCGTTTCTGAAAAAAAATGGATCAAAGAATTTGTATCAAATTTTGCGTAAAAAATAACAAAGTGTAACAAAGTGTGTGAAATGTTAACAAAGGCCTATGGTGAGTCTGCTATGAGTAAAACAAGAGTTTACGAGTGATATAATCGTTTCCAAGATGGCGGTGAAGACGTTGAAGATGACGAACGCCAAGGACGCCCCAGCATATCAAGAACCGATGAAAACGTCGAAAAAGTGAAAGAAATGGTTATGAACAATCGCCGAATCACAATCAGAAAAGTCGCTGATGATATTGGCATATCAATTGGCATATCAATGGAAAAACAATTCATGGCTTTTGCACCACGATAATGCACCTCATACTTCATTGCTTGTTCGTGAATTTTTGGCCAAAAACAATACTGTAATGATGCCCCAGCCTCCATATTCGCCAGACATGGCTCCGTGTGACTTTCTCCTATTTCCAAAAATAAAGAGAACCTTAAAGGGCCGTCGTTTTACAAGCATAGATGACATTAAAAGCGCATCGCTGAAAGAGCTAAAGGCTATCCCAAAGATCGAATTTGAGAAATGTTTCGGGGATTGGAAGAAGCGCTGGCATAAGTGCATAATATCCAATGGTGACTATTTTGAAGGCGACAACATTAATGTAGACGAATAAATAAATATTTTTTTCAAAAAACGAAAATTCCCGGTATTTTTTGAACACACCTCGTATTTTATATAATATTTACTGTTAATAAAAAATAAGTATGGAAATATTTTTTTCACTTACCATAAATATTGTATAAAATATTAAAATATAAATTAAATATTTTATACAATATTTATTATAATATTTATAATAAATATTTATGATCTGTTGAATGTAAGATCATAAAAATATTTATCAAATATTTTGACAATTATTTTTATAATATTCACATAATTATTATAAATATTTTATAACTATTGTGTGCTGTGATGCAATCAACGGTTGCAAAAATATTTTCCGCTATCGAAAAAACACGCCCGAACACATTGACGGTCCCAACAGATTCTACACGCCTAGTCAAAGTGTAAACTTTAAACATATTTCCCGCACAAATGACGCAAACGCTCACGCCAACCCACCTTCGAAGCAAGGTCAGCACGCGCGCCGTCCGTGGCGTTCGGCAACGTTCCCACTCCGGGCCAGCCGACCTAACGCACGGATTGGTCCGCCCAACCGCGCGTTCGGATATATAAGCCGGCAGTGGGAACGCCGAGAGGGATCTTCCCGGTCCACCGAACCCGACAGGTCGAGAATCCTCGACCGCAACTCCGACTCCCAAGAGGACGAGAATACTCGCCTCATCTAGACCCCTCGACGAGAATCCTCGTCGTCCCAACTAGCTGAGGTTCCTCGGCTAATACCGATATTCCGAACACCCGCTCCGCAACCAATCACGGCGAACATTCTCGCCGCGCTTCGTAGCCGAGTATCCTTGGCGAATCGCCGTCCATGACGAGCATCCTCGTCGAGTCCGCAGACTAGGTGTCCCTGGCCAATCACCTCCGTCCTCTCCCTCAGGGAAGACTCACCAGTAACCTAGAGCATCCGCGCTCTGACGATATCTTCGCCTCACTTTACACGAGGCGGCTCGGGCGAGGCGCGGAATCGCCACCGTCGCTCCAATCCCGCGTTTCGCGGCTCCCCGATGGGGTGCGCACGATTGGACACCGCACGATTGGACACCACCACTCACAGCGGCCGATGCCTAGAGTTTTTCCGTTGGTTTGGTTAAATAAGTTAAGATGATTGGTTGGTGTCCAATCGTGCTGTGTCCAAAAGAGTGTCACCCCTCCCCGATCACCCCGGACACCGTGTCCATTTGAAACCACGCGTCCATCGCACAATTCTCCGATTAGTTTAAGTTACATTATTAGCTCTATCATTTCGTCAGTATTATCGCAGTTATAATTATTGATTCTTATTTTGTATTCTTTTCGGTTCTCACCTAACATTCTTGTTACACCGAGCGGCGCCGTACATTTTCCGTTACTAGAGCTAGCGTTTTGGACCGCTCAGAGGCGATTTGTCGTCGCGACCACCGAGAACCAATCGCGTTCCCGCTTAGGCTAAGTCCACTTGTCGCGAGGCGTTCAAGTCAACAGACTATCTGTTTACATGTAGCTATCAAGTTTTGAATAAAGATCTAGTGTTTTTGTCATCTAATTCCAAGTGCGATTACTCTACCGAACCCGGCCAATCCGGCGAGCTTATCCGCAACCGTATCCTGACTCCTACCACACCGCACGAAAACCACCAGCGTTACACCATAATATTTATCATAATAATTAATAAACATTTTCAAAATAAATAATAAAAAGCATAAGGCAAACGCTCGTAATGTGAATAAACACAAGTATAATGTGAAAAAACGGTCAATTTAACGAGCAAAATTGATTTAATTCAGGATTTATAATTACATTAATATAGTCGCTAATAATTGGAACGTTTCGGCTTTACTTATCCTTCATCAGCCTATTAATACAGTTAAAAGTTCATCTCTTTACAAAAGAATTTTCTTTCTTCTTAGATTTAAATTTCTACAGATAACAATTTTCTATAAACTGTCTTTTTTTTTATTTATATAAAACAACAAACAAACGGACTAAACTCACAGAATGACATAGACCTTCTTCACGATTCCTATTTCTGTTTACTTGACTTGCTTAAAGATAACACGAACATACGTTACTGACTTCTACTCTAACGGTTCTGCCTCACTTGCGCTCTGTCTGTCTCGGCAACAAGACCGTCGACGATGGCGAACGTCTATATAATTTCTGTTCAAATACTCTTCCAAGTAAGCCTTTTAACTGATCTATGACAAAAAATCTTACAATTCATACAAAACAATAACTCCATCGTCAACACAGAGAACAAACGTGGCAAATACTACGCTTGAAAAATAAAACCTGTATGTGAAGCCGTGAGTGATCTTGTGAGTTCTTCATCATGTAAGGAGGGAGGAAAAAAAAGTTATGACTGCTTGGAGGACTCAATACCTACACACACACACACACACACACACACACACACACACACACACACACACACACACCCACACACACACACACACCCACACACCCACACACACACACACACACACACCCACACACACACACACACACACACACACACACACACACACACAACACGCACGCACACAAACACGCACGCACACACACACACACACACACACAACATTTGATGCACGAGATTACCCGTTCGCCATCAAGAAAAATCACAGACGGTATGCGACACATACACACGATAATTTAAAAAAAAAAAGACAGTTTAGAGAAAATTGTTATCTGTAGAAATTTAAATCTAAGAGGAAAGAAAATTCTTTTGTAAAGAGATGAACTTTTAACTGTATTAATAGGCTGATGAAAGCTAAGTAAAGCCGAAACGTTCCAAATATTAGCGACTATATTAATATAATTGTAAATCCTGAATTAAATCAATTTTGCTCTTAAATTGACCGTTTTCAACACTATATTTTCAAAATGTTTATCATAATATTTATCATAATAATGAATAAACGTGTTCAAAACATTTACCATAATATTTATCATAAATATTTTTATTTATGATAAATATTTATGATAAATATTTATGATCAGTCCAATCTACGGCCATAAAAACATTTATTAAATGTTTATGATAAATGTTTATAAAATATTAAAATAAATATTATAATTATTTAGTAAATGTTTTATAAATATTTTGTGCTATTTGGGTAGTTTAAGCAGTTCCAGCAATAAAGAGATAATGACAATATTAATGACATGTGAAAATATTCCAAAAGTAAAAAATATGATGGAAATTATTAATAAATAATCTGACAAGGAGGTATGCTACACAAAATTTCAACATATTTTAAATATTTGTTATTTTAGATTTAAAACATCTGTTATTAGTTTCAGCGACATTTTTGTTTGAAACGAAGCACGTACGTTCGATATATTGAATAATATGTATTTAAATTTGGAAATTTATAATACAACAACAGAGTATGGTGAGCGTAAAACAATAAATAGTGATGTATAGCTATTAACCCTCTTATGGTATGTTTTTTATATATTTATGTAATTAATATGTATATACATAAGTATTTAATAATATTATATTTACAAGTTTGCAGGAAACAAATGTGTGATACGGGACATTGCATCTAGATTTAATGTAGCAGAATCTACTTTTTATTCTATCATAACAAATGTTATGAAATATTTTAATTATATTGCTCCAAATATGATAAAGATGCCAGATACAGAAGATAAAAAAAGATTAGTTGCTCGTAAATTTGAAGATGTGCGTAGTTTTTTTATGTTTAAAAAAATGCATAACAGTTGACTAATAATTTATTAGTGGTAGTAATCAATAGATTAATCAACTAATAATTATCAATATATAGCAATAGTTATAATTCAAGTTACCACTTGCACTGAGTTGGGTCAGAGTAAATAACTTCACCTAGGTTAGTGTAAATACCCGCACTCAGTTCAGTATAAAAATACACATTCCGAGCAAGTGCGCCTAGTAACAAAAAGTTACCAGTCACTGGAACGCGGCGAGTGCACGCCAATCGAATTCGCTATTAGTTTACACCGAGCACTTTATACGCATACTAACTAGTAATTTTCTATTAAATTATCTTAATTTCGGAAATAAATTTAAAAAATAGTATATTAAGTTGGTACATTATAAATCGAGATAATTAAATATATGTATTATGTATTGTGACGGTGCAACTTGCGTTCGTTGTCAGTCACAAAGACCGTATGGCCGGACCGCGAGGCGCGACATGGATGCTGCGTCTTTCCGGCTCGGGAGCAGACGCGGTTCCGTTGGCGCGACCGTTTTAAGGGCCTCGCACATGAAACGCATAACATAACATAAGCATAACATAAGACCTATGGGCCAATGAGCATCCAGCATAAAGTCGCCATATTGATTTACCTAACATTTTCATTGGTCCGTTAGTCTTATGTTGTGCTTATGTTATGTTATGCATTTCATGTGCGAGGCCCTTCAGTGTGTGTGTTCGTCTCTGTGCTGTCCCTGCGTCCGCTGCTAATTTCACGTGAGCGATAGACCCATCGAGGAGAGAGACGGTGACTGCGGGAAAAACACCTTGTACGGGTAAAACGTCTCGTCCACCCAGAGGTCGAGAAAGAAACTAGAATCCAGGAACGTCACCGAGGGATTTACGGAGCACCCCGAGACGCGGGGGCTCGCAGGTTGTACCGCTCACACTGTCCCTTCCGTTTACCACCGAACAAGAGACCCTGTTTGTTAAGAGTTAATTTTTCAGGAACGGCAGAGTTATGGTTCCGCAGGCGGAAGTTGCGCGAAGCTAACAGGCAAAACCGAAAACGAGGCGAGATCGAGAGTTGAGCAGAGGAGGCATCACGGGCCTGAGGCGGCGGCCAGCCGCTACCGGAGACGAGCCGATATCAGTTCCCGGGAAAGTCGAGAATTGCCTGCCGAATTCGGGCCTCGCGCGCTATCGACGTCAGAAGCGCAGAACGATAGAATAATTAGCGCACCGCCAGGATCTAACCGCCTGATAACAGCCAATGCGGAAGCGGCAGCGGCGATAAGTGAGGCGCGACACCGGGAGCCTCCCGCAGGATCGAGGATCGATGCTCACTTGTGCTGTAAGCGTGCCCCGAGCCGGAAACTGGTGCCGAAGACTCTACGGCCAACTCCCGGAGAAGACGCAGAGAGAGGTTCCGTGCCGCGCCCAAGGGTGAGAAGAGCGTCACGAACGAATTGTAAAGTCACCGATTTCGCGATCGAAGGCGGGTGGCGTCGCGACTGACAGAATTAAGTGGAGTTCGCTCCATAACTGTCTCGTATTCGCGTGCGATGTTGTAACGCCGTTAACGCATTCGTTGTCGCAGCCGCGACGTCGCTCACCCGATCCCGCCGCATTAACGCAGTTTCTTTAGTTCCGGTATTCGCGCCTGTATCGCCACAGCCAAGCCGTCGTTGTATCGTAAGTTCGTGTAAGTGTGCGTGTGTGAGTCTTGTCTGATTTTGAGGGTTGAGCGTAGCTTGGTCACGGTAGTAGCGGTGAGAGACATCACGAGACCCTTCGACTAGCGTGTGCACCTTCTCCCGTGGCGATCACCTTGCCAAAGAGATTAAACGTTACGCTGGTGACTGTCCCGCGATGCCGTGCGATTACTGAGTCGCTTCGAGTAACATTCCGCGAATTTGTGCCGCATTCCGCACGCGGATGGACCGCGTGCGAGGTCTTGTAGTCTACTAACCCGACAATTCGAAATACACGTTGTTATTTTCTCTTTGTTAATTCTCGTCTCATTATTCTGCGATTCTCCTTCGCTCTCTCTATCACCACCTGCCCGCACCAATACCCCCCCTCCGCCTCTACTGACTTAGCGGAAAGCTGCCGGACGGTTGTATCGTCCCCGCTTATGGCAATTAGCGCTAGCCTAACCTTGAAAAATTAGTAAACCGAAAGAGAGGCACGCTTTCTCGTGCCTGGCGCCCAATTCTGTACGCTAAGAATTATTTGGAAGAAATAAAGATCGCGGTCCGGAGATAAGCCGTGAGCGGGCGACTCAGACTTGTGTTAGGTGCATAAAAACCACCGTTACAGTATACACGCACTGTCGAAAGCAAGATAAATTAATAGAAAGTTATGAGTTAGTACGCGTATCAAGTGCTCGGTGTAAACTAGGCCTATATAGCGCTATAGTCGAGATTGTGAAGTTAGCTCGAGTTAGTTACTGAACTTTATATCTTTTTATACTTTATTGTGATAAAGGTTATAAAAATTACAATTTTTGATGTCCAATGTCACATTAACCAACATTCATCAACTATTTATAAGGAAATAGTTGACTACTATAAAGTGACTAGTATGCAAAAATGAGACAGGATGCATTTTTCTGTTCAAGGTTTTTATTCGAGATTTTCATCAGAGTTCCTTTTGTCCACGATTCGAGTTTTAATAACTTTTTCTCGGATCGAAAACTCGGACCGATTTCTAGCATCGTGTACACAAGGCTTAAGACAAGGGAGTGAAACCTACATATGAAAAGTGGAAACAGATATGTGCAAGCGAAAACGGGGATAAATGCATCCGCGCGCATGACGTCATGCAGTGGTGGGACTATTTCCACTACGGCATAATGCTATTTTTTAATCATCATTTTGAGTGTAGCAAAGTGTAAAAAGCATGTGATTAGGATTGTTAATGCAATTCTTCATTTGCAATACATATTTTATACAATTAAGATTTTGATTATCCAAGTTTTTTGTTTCCTATCCAAACGAACAAACTTTAGACTGAGTTTCTGTAGGAAGCCAAATCATTCAAGATAAAATTGTATTACTGAAGCCGGACCGAACAGTACAGTGCGCGTCAATAAGTCGCTGGGTCATAGTAGGTAGCTTGATTTACCGACACTGAGTCGATAACAATGTACGCCCGCGCGTGTGCGTTTATTTAGAAGGGACATAAATAATAAATATTTGGCACAAAGAATATATGTTACTGATTCTCTTAGTTATCCATGAGACATAAGAGAACTAAAGAACAACTGGTTGCACATGCCAAGAACTCGGAAAATTTGAAGCATAAATCTCAATATTTTGTACGTTTAAACGATTCGGTAGAAAGGCGATTACAGCAAGTGATTGCACGGGAAGGATACTGGACCGACTATTAGCTGGTGCCAGTATTATTTCAAACGGTTCTTTTCAGAACCACCAAATTATTTAACGGTGTAACATTTATCAAAAATGCAAAATTTAATTAAAAAAAAATATATTAAAAAACCAATATATTTTTAATTTTAATAAATAACTTATTCTTTTATCTTTTCTATCTTTTCATACACGTTTATCTTTGTTGTTATGTATATCTTTGTCTGTGCAAAAATAACATAATACTGAATCAAATTTATACGGATAGATCTACAAGCGGTGTAAACATAACGTAACAGAAATTATTCTACGTGCATTTCGGCGTTAACAATTTTGCGTATGTAATTATATGAATACATTATTGTTTATACGCAATAGAAAAAAACATAATTACATTAAACTAAATAAATTAATATTTAAAATTGAAAACAAAGTATCAATGTCGTGTGTTAAATTTTAATTTTACTATTTATTTTATTATACAGCTCAACATGTAGACATTTTAACATAAAAAATAAAAATATTTAACCTAAATTAGACTAAGAAGAAAGAAGAGGATAACTAAGAGAATCAGTAACGTATATTCTCCGTGCCAAATATTTATTATTTATATCTCTTTCGAATAAAACGCGCACGCGCGTTTATCGTTATCAACTCAGTGTCGATAAGTCAAGCTATCTACTATGACCCAGCGAATTATTGACGCGCACTGTACACCCCATGGTAGAAAGACAAGGGTATGCTCTTCCGGGGTTCGAGCCTTAAGACTTCTCTGCGCATCACGTGATGTATCAAGCTGACGTCACATTCGCGCGAAAATTGAACGAACGCTTCGACTCTATAAGTCGATAACATGTGGCTGTCCGCTATCGAAAGTGTGATCATGCGTGATACATATGACATATGACATGTGTTATTGTCGAAAAATCAAGGAGCAGGTACGAATAACGTTGTAGAGTTACTGTCGGAAAGCATTAATACTTTTCGGAAAAAATGTATTGTGCAATAAAAGGTTGCACTAATTCATACAGGAAAACTAAAAAAGAAGGTTTAGTGATTAAATATTTTTCATTTCCGAAAAATGCACCGTTTGCTGAGGAGTGGCGTAAAGTATGCAGAGATGGAATAAATGTTACGACCGGTAAGATGACATTGATTTACATTAACACATTAAAAATCCAAGGAGAACAGAAAAGTAAATAATGTCAATTTGAATAATGTAAAATTAATTAAACTTAATTTTTCATCATGATTTGACCAAAAAATAACAAATTTGATCTAATTGACATTATTTTTATTTTTCTATGTTTTTTTTGGGAAATTAATTGCTCAATCGTTCAGATTAATTTATGAAATATAAGTATTTGTTTACTTAACAGTTTATATGTAACATAATATTTCAAAATGTAGAATTTATAGCGTTTTAATATTTTTAGTACAATAAGTTGTATCATAAGAAATATGCATAAAAGAAAAAAGAAAAAAAAAAGAAAAAAGAAAAAAAAAAAGAAAAAAGAAAAAAAGAATTGAAGCATTAATTCATCCAATAAAGATACCCGAGGAGATGATACTGTGCTTAGTGCGTACTCGAACATTTATTCGAGTACGAGAAATTAATAGAACCATTGCCTTACAAAACAGAAAAAAACAAAATAAAAAAAATGTCTAAATTTATAAATAAAAAAATTGATTAGTAGGTCAGTTTCTTTCTGTAAGCCTTACAAGCAACAACTATTATACTTGTGTATATTGTTTCTTCAAAATAAATATGTATTGATTGCCACATCATTTAATCTGCTTGTTAAAGACCAATTTATTTACCTTTACTATTATTTGATTAGTATAATTATTAGATGCTCTTATATGTACTTGAATATTTTTGCCAAAATTTAATTTTTCGTATTATTATGATTTAAAAAATGATAAGTAAATTTAATTAATTTAACATCAAATTAACATTATTTGGACTTTTTTGTTTTCTTTAAAATATTAATACCTGCAAAATATGTAAATAATATGCCAACAAAACAATGCCACTCGTGCTTATTATCTCCCTGGCGAAAATAGTATTTCTTAAATATTTATTAAACATTTATTGCTTGTACATTGATTTCTCGTTATAATATATAAATACTGTGAATTGTAAAAATATATAGTGTTAAAAATTTTGTTTTTTAACACTTTTTAGTCTAAATGTATAAATTATTATTTTAAAATAAATTATTACACTGTATAAATATATATTAATTAATTAAAAATAAATTTTTAGTTATAAATAAAAATCACGAAAGTTAACAAATATCTTAAGATATGCACTTTTCCGTAATTTAATATTGAATTAATATTAAACTGAGCAAAATTTATTAATATTATTAAGTTAATTAATAATAAAGTTAATTAATAAAAAAGTTAATTAAGTTTACTACTGAACAACAACGATAAAATGATTTTCTGTGTTATGCTGTATCAATTGTGTCGCTTGTTGGAAAATTCCCATTATTAGAACAGTTCAATTTGCCGCTTAATGTGACCTAACTTAGCGTGAGCAAGATACAGCTTCTCATTGGCTAGCCGTCTTACGATGCGCAAGAGCATACCCTTGTCTTTCTACCATGGTACACCCAAGGACTTTGATTCTGTCTATGGGGAAATCTTCCAAACTGAGAAGTCACCACTTTCTACATACTCGCAGTTTATGATTAATGAAACGACTAGAGCTTATTGATCGTTACGTTAATCATGAACTGTAAGTATGTAGAAAGATAGCGACTTCTCAGTTTAGAAAATTTCCCCATGGACAGAATCAAAGTCCTTGGGTGTACATAAATTCATCATAATTCATCATGATTACAGATACACTTTTGTAAATATGAATTTGTAATTATTATGGTACTGTAGAAAAGAAAATATTCATATGCTATAAATATTCTATAATATTTTATGATATTGTGTACCGTTGGGAATGTGTAACTATATTTTGGAGATTAGGTTGTAACAAAACGCCCCTCCACCTCGCGCGCACGGCCACTCCGCTCCGTCCACCCGAGCAATTCACCGGCAGAACGCCACGTGCGCGCACCGAGCTAACCTGCCGTCGCGATCACGCGGCAGCACGCGCGCCGCCCGTGGCGTTCGGCAACGCTCCCACTCCGGGCCAGCCGACCGAACGCACGGATTGGTCCGCCCAACCGTGCGTTCGGATATATAAGCCGGCAGTGGGAACGCCGAGACAGATCTTCCCGGTCCGCCGAATCCGACAGGTCGAGTATCCTCGACCGCACTCCGACTCCCAAGAGGACGAGAATACTCGCCTCATCCTGACTCCCCTCGACGAGCATCCTCGTCGTTCCGGCTAGCCGAGTATCCTCGGCTAATCCTGTCATACCGAATACCGTACACCACCAATCACGGCGCGCATCCTCGCCGTAGCCGAGTATCCTCGGCTAATCCTGTCATACCGAACACCGTACACAGCCAATCACGGCGAGCATCCTCGCCGTGCTCCGTAGCCGAGTATCCTCGGCGAATCACCGCCCACGACGAGCATCCTCGTCGAGTCCGCAGGCTGGGTATCCCTAGCCAATCCCATCCGTCCCCTCCCGCAGGGAAGAGTCTCTCGTAACCAAAAACTCGTCAGGGCATCCGCGTCCTGACAAGAACTTCGCCTCTTTTTTGCACGAGGCGGCTCGGGCGAGACGCGGAATCGTCGCCGTCGCTCCGATCCCGCGTTCCGCGGCTCCCCGACCACCCCGGACACCGAGTCCGTTTCAAACCACGCGATTTACTTTAAGTTATAGTTACTTGTATTCTTATGATTTCGTAGTTCTAGTACTTCAGTTCTTATTATGTTTCATTCTAAGTTCGAGTTATCTTTTGACACTGTACCGACTCAGCTGTACTCTCGCGGTTATTGATTTTTGTTTCGAACTTCCGTCTTGGCTCTCGCCTAGCGCGCTCGTTAGCCCACGCGTCACCGCGCGCTCATCGTTACCACCGCTCGCGATTCCGACCGCGCAGCGGCAATTGGTCGCCGCGACCACCACGAGCCAATCGCGCCCCCGCTAAGGCTGGGTCCACTTGTCGCGAGGCGTTAGACTCAATCTGCGATTGAGGCTACTTGTAAATACTATATTCAAATAAAGATCTCATATGTTTGTCAGCTAAATACCGAGTGCAATTATTCTACCGAACCCGACCAATCCGGCGAGCTTATCCGCCACCGTGTTCCGACACCTCCCGCACCCGCACGAAAACCACCAGCGTTACAAGGTCGATTAACTCATAAATGCAGTTATAACTGTATTTATTACTTTTTTAAATATTTACCATATTAATAAGGGAGAGTTTCGAGAGCGCACATCCCGATAGCCCACCAACCAATCATCTTGATTTATCTAACACAACCTACGGAAAATCTCTAGGCATCTGCCATTGTGAGTGGTTTGTGTGCTATCGGGATGTGCGCTATCGGGACCCGTCGTATTAATAATTGAGCAATAATGCCTATAATTATTCAAATGTATTTCTATTTTTATGTTATCATTTTTATTCTACTGTAAATTGTAACGTTTTCCACGTTTTTACAGGAGTTGCACAAAATTATCTGTACACCCAAGGACTTTGATTCTGTCCATGGGGAAATTTTCCAAACTAAGAAGTCACTACTTTCTACATATTCGCAGTTCATGATTAATGAAACGACTAGAGCTTATTGGTCGTTACGTTAATCATGAAGTGTAAGTATGTAGAAAGATAGCAACTTCTCAATTTGGAAAATTTCCCCATGGACAGAATCAAAGTCCTTGGGTGTACGTGTTGGGCTGAGTTCAGATTCCCCACCCGAGTGCACCCAGGCACCTAAAGAGCGTTCAGATTTCTTTAGAGTGCCCCTACCGGACATTAGGTGGGTCGTTCACTTTATCACTCTGTCTATCCCGAGAAAGTGGAAAAACCACATGGGTCCTTGAGCCGGGTGAAACGGGTGGGTGACGTAAAGGTGCGTTCCAAAATGTATCGCTATAAAAATTTCTATATATTTGTGATAAAGCTCGTATATTTAAAACAAATTTAAAATAAAAAAATAAATTTAATTTAAAATATTATAGTAAATAAAAATTAAAATGTATAAATATAATAAAGAAAAACGTTAATAACCAAGTAAAGTTTAAACGTTTTGTTTATTATTCTGTTTATGTAATTACAGATTAATAAATATTAATCTTTTATTCTATTAATGTAAGGTTTCTTGGTCTACAGTCTCACAAAACCGTTATATAAATATTTATATTTAAGATTAGTATGTTAAAGATTTTTAGTATTATTAAATATTTTCTGATACTAATAAAATATACTGTTTGTTTTCTGTTCCTGAACTCCCTGAATTAGTGTGCACTTAAAGTGAAATAGATATATATTTGAAAGTTAGTGAAAACAAGAAGGAACGTTCCAGTGCAGTCTAGTGCAGGAATAGAAAATAAGCCTCTAGATATAATAGATGATATGCGCAATATATATCTTCATCTAATTTGTTAAAATAAAAATTTATTTTCATTGTTTAAATTGATTCGTCCTATTCTACTAACATTTAATTTTCATCTACTTTAGTTATATTGATAAAAATATTCATAGTAAAATATTTATGTATTATCTTTATCGTTTATCTTAATTTATTATGTAATTTATTCTGAATTTGAGATATTTATGTTACTATTTCTCAGCGTTATTTGCTAAACACACCCAATGTTTGAGAGTGCGTTCAGATTCCATAAACCACTAGGGAGCTTTTCATTAGCTCCGCCCATTTAGCCAGTCACCCAGAGATCACTCACCGGGTGGAGAATCTAAACGCAGCTTTGGATGGTTTATTCCATAGACGGATCTGCCAACTGTTTAGGCAATGCTGTGATATGCGTAAATAAATAGCGAGATGTGACATATAGTATACAGGGTGATTCAAAATAACATATTAGTCCTGAAGCATATTCGTAATTGAATTCTGAGACGATTTTTCCTTTTGCAAAAATTTGTCCGGAGCTTAATTTTCAAGTAACAAAAAGAATTAGTTAGCGTATGACGGGTCGGATACAAGTGATAGACAGGGCGGCGCGACTCACTGTTACACGCGGCTGTTTCCGTGAGGCACCTCCTTCGCTCAAATGACTGACAAAAGTACACGGACAGCACATTCTTATTTAAACTTTCTCTCTGTCTCTCTCTCTCTCTCTCTCTCTCTCTCTCTCTTTGTCACTTTAATTATGCTACATTTAACTTGTCAAATTTCGATTTCTGTCATCCGGCCGTCAAATATCGGGCTGACCGTAAAATCTTCAATTACATATTTATAATGAATGTACGCCCACAAATAATAAAATTTAATGCAAATAAGATTCTTCAATATCATTTGCAAGTTAAAAGTAGTACTTTTAAAACGCACAAGAAGGAAGGAGAGAGAAAAAAAGAGAGAGAGTGTATAAGACGGCAAGGGGCGGGGGAGGCTTCAAACAAGTTTAAGTACGTTTACTCACGCACACGGCGATCAGCGTATTTTTTCCACGATGCAACAGTTCAATTTAAATTTGTCCTTTATCCAGATCTATCCCTCAAAGTTGTTTCGCATTTTACCACATTTACACTATTTACTCTGCACTTGATCGATAAACGCGGACCTACGGGACGAACCAATCGATCGACTTTATTAATTACTATTAATCACTACTCTAATCACTACAATCATTCGATGCGTTAAAATTACTCGAAGAAACATGTGTTTACGTTACGATCACACAACACGTGTTCACTCGACGATATCAAGCAGTCGACTGGATGTTATTGGTTACGTCGTTATAAGAGTGTCGAACGATTGGTTAAAGCCATAAGTCAAAACGCGGCAATTCAAAATGAAAATATTGATTAATACGAATTACATCAATCCAATTTATTAGAAAAATGTTGCAAATGCACATTTATCATTATTTGTTAAAAATTATATGATCCATAAGTGACTTTATCAAGATAATTATTATAAATTTGGGCCAGGTATTTTAGAAGACATATTGCAGCTGTTAAAGATGAAAGTTAGTATTGTTTTTAATTAAGTTTTTCATATTTTTGTATATATACACACAAACATACATATATATATATATATATATATGTATATATATATATATATTTATTTATTTATTTATTTTTATATAAGTACATTTTAACAGAAATTACTTTCATCAAATCAGCTGAATATAAATAAAAGTATTATATATATGCATTTTAATGTAAAATGCTTATGATGTATTTTGTTATGTTATTTTAGATAGAGACATTTAAATCAGAAGAAAAACCTGCAATACTATTTATAGATGAAATGTGCATAAAACTGGTCTGCAATATGATAGAAGTACCAATACAATTATTGGCCGACCAACAATAAAACTGTCAGGAGGAATGGATTTTTCTAATCAACTAGCTACACATAGTACGGTATTTATGTTGTGCGGCATTATTACTAAGTGGAAACAAACCATTGGGTATGAATATACAGCTAATTCATTTTGTCCGCAAGAAATGACGAGAAAGATTTTAACAATTATTGAAAAGGCACACAATATTGGATTAATTATTAAGGTAGTACTTTTGGATATGAGAGCGCAAAATAGGAGTTGGTGGAGACTTTTTACAGCTGGTAAATGTAGTCAGATAAAAAATAACATTCAACATCCATGTAACAATGAAGATAAACTATTTATTACACCAGATCCAGTTCATGTTTTTAAAAATACTGCATGTGCATTAACTGCTGGTAACACCTTTTATTTAGATGAAACAATAGTGAAAAAGTATAACTTACCGCACAACGAAGTCTCTATCAAACCTATTCGCGAGGTATATATGCTAGACCAAAAAGATATTTTAAAACTGTGTCCACACTTAAAAGAAAAATCAATAAATCCTTCTCACTTCAATAAAATGAACGTTGCCTTAAGTGTAGGATTATTAAACAACAACGTTGCTGCAGCCATATTATATCACATAGATACAAAAAGTATTGATTACGTGCATAAAACTAGCGTGGTTTATAAGCACAATACACAAATGGTTTAAGCTTATGACTAGTCGTTATGAGAAACTTGCGCTATCCCATTTTCAGGAAAATATATACACAGAAAATATCATTTTTTTAAAAGAATTTAATGAAATTGTTTATGGAATAACAGTAGTTGGAAATGGAAAGTGGAAACCATTCTAAAGCGGTTTGATACATTGTACACAAACTGCTCTCGATATACAACATGAATATCTAAACAAACAAAATTTTAAATATTTATTATTAGGCAGGTTTACTCAGGATGCGTTAGAAAATTTATTCTCGACAATACGTGGGCAAACATCTGTACCAGACGCACGAGAATTTAAACAATCATTGCGTCTTGTTTCTCTGTCACAATTTCAGGCAAACATTAATCGTGGTAATTATTCTGTTGTTGATACCGATCATCTTGTACAATATTGTACAGAAATAAAACTATTAGAAAATAAAAATAAGTCTAGAGACATACAATGTCTTGAGAGCATTGAGAATGAAATATGGGATGATTGGGATGAAGAACTACACACTCCACTAATGCGAAATGAACCTTTAAATAATGAAACGCAAACTGCATATTATTTGACGGGTGCATTATTACATAAAATTAAAAAAAATTACAAACATTGTACTACATGTTTTAATGCACTTGTAAATACTGATACAAATTCGAATGATGCCAATAATAATAATTTAAGTCTTTTCACCAAATTAAGAGAATATAAGAAAAATGTATTATATTTTCCTACTATGGATGTGTATAATATCATATATAAACGCGAAATATTATTTCGGCAATATGAGACTGATTTATTATCTAATAAGTTAAAACCTATAGAATTAGTCAATAAATGTTTACAAATGTATTCGACAGATTTTATTCCTGCATGTCATAATTTTATATATTAACTACTAAAAATATTTGTTATTTCATACATTTTGTTTTAAAAACAAACTGTGATAACATTACCAAAGCTATTCCTTCTTCTAGTCGTAGTGTCGCAATGAAGAAATCGGTGATAAATTATAAATGTTACGGAAAAAATAAGACTATATGTGATAAAAACAAATAAAATATATTTTATATTTAATTTTTAGTATTTATTTGTTTTTTCTTCTTTGTAATATTAATACATATAAAAATGTCATTTGAAATTGCCACGTTATGGAACAAAATGGCGGACAATTGCGTTACTTTATAGATCTAGTGACTTTATTAAGTACGGTTAAAGTTGCCCTCTAGATTCATAGTCATGAATCAAGCAAATGCTTGAGTAAAATCTCAAGTCAAGACTTGTCCAAGACGATCTTGTTTGGAAACGTCTTGTTCGGTCTCGACATGATTCATAGACAGGCTTGTTTTTTATTCCTGCACTAGACTGCACTGGAACGTTTCTTCTTGCTTTCACTAACTTTCAAATATATATCTATTTCATTTTAAGTGCACACTAATTCAAGGAGTTCAGGAACAGAAAACAAACGGCTTATTCGAAATAAGAACAAACTTTTAGATATACCAGCTCCGACACTCCACTTTTTTCGATGAGACAAATTTCCAACGCGCATGCGTCAGTTTGTACCACAGAGAAGATAGCTGCTCTTATAAGTGTATAACATAGGCTGCGGTCCGATTCATGCTCACAGTGCTCACTGTCCTCACGATGCTCATGATCGGTCCGATTCCTTAGCATGCTTAAGGCACGCTGACAACAATAAATGTTTCGGACCACTTGTAAACGCTACTCATAGGACATAACCTAGTAGGATATATACATAGTCTAAATAAAGCTAAAATTATTTTATTTTTTAAAACACTAATAAAGTTTTATAATAAATAGAATTTTAAAAAGTATATTTAATAATTTTCAAAAAATAAGATTATACAGTTACCTAGACAGTAAACAAGATTTATTTTAAATATTTATAGATATTTATTAAAATATTTTATAAATATTTTTGTGCTCTCAGATGGAACAAATCATAAATATAATAAATGTTTATATTTTGTTTGTCTGTCTATATTTTAACATTTTATATAATATTTACTGTTAATAAAAAATAAGTATGGAAATATTTTTTTTTACTTACCATAAATATTGTATAAAATATTAAAATATAAATTAAATTTTTTATACAATATTTATTATAATATTTATAATAAATATTTATGATCTGTTGAATGTAAGATCATAAAAATATTTATCAAATATTTTGACAATTATTTTTATAATATTCACATAATTATTATAAATATTTTATAACTATTGTATGTTGTGATGCAATCAACGGTTGCAAAAATATTTTCCGCTATTGAAAAAATACGCCCGAACACATGGACAGTCCCAACAGATTCTACACGCCTAGTCAAAGTATAAATTTTAAACATACTTTCCGCAAAAATGACGCAAACGCTCACTCACGCCGACCCACCTTCGAAGCAAGGTCACCGTGAGCGCGCGACGTCACAAATTCATTACGTCACTTTGCTTACAGAAAACGCTCAGGAAGTGAATCGGACCAACCGGGAGCGCACTGATAGCGCTGTGAGCGTGAATCGGACAGCAGCCATAAATGAATTTAAAAAACTTCGATCACAGTCAAAAGCACAAGAATAAAGAAAATAATATCAATTAAACAAAACGTGTTATATAAATTTATAACGATACGCCCCTCCAAAGTCCGTGCGCCTCCGTTTCGTCCACCGAACACCAAACGCCGAGTGCAGGCAGTGCAGCCGAGGACCACGTGCACGCACAACCGAACTTCGCCGTGCAACCACGCGGCGACACGCGCCACGCGCGCCGACCGTGGTGTTCCGTAACGCTCCCACTCCGGCTCAACCGACCGAGCGCGCGGATTGGCTTGCTCAGCCGCGCGTTCGGATATATAAGCCGGCAGTGGGAACGCACAAGTCAGATCCGTCCGACTATCCGACCCGTCCACAAGACCGAGCATTCTCGATCGCTCCTTAAAGACGAGCATTCTCGTCGCACTCCGATATCCTCGACGGGCATTCCCGTCGCTATCATCGGCCGAGTATTCTCGACCAGTCGTCTCAGATATCCTCGACGAGCATTCTCGTCATCATCACCGGTCGAGCATTCTCGACCAATCACGTCCGAGTATCCTCGACGAGCATTCTCGTCATCATCACCGGTCGAGCATTCTCGACCAATCACGTCCGAGATCCTCGACGAGCATTCTCGTCATCATCACCGGCCGAGCATTCTCGATCAATCACGTCCGAGATCCTCGACGAGCATTCTCGTCATCATCACCGGCCGAGCATTCTCGACCAATCACCGTCGTCCTCGAATACCTTTACTGTCGAACCGACAAATTTCGTAACCCATTCATCGGCAGGGCACAAGCAACCTGTCGATCGAGCGCCCCACTTGCACTGGGCGCGCTCGGGCGAATCGCGGCAGCGACCGCGCCGGCAACGACCCGCATTTGCGCACACGCCAACACGACCGCGTTAGCCAATCCCGCCGCGCCCCGCGACTCCCCGACCGTACGGGCAAGCAGCCCGCATAACTCACTAGTCTAGCCAAAAACATTGTAAATAGATAGTTCTAGCATTAGATATAAACCGCGTAAAAATACCTTTACAGGCACTCCGCCGCGCAACTGGTAATCCGAATACCAGCTATACCATTATCTCTTTGCGATCTCTATACTATTATCTCTATCATTGTCTCTTTGCGATCTCTATGTTATTAGCTCTATCATTATCTCTTTATTTTGATATCTCTCTATTTCGTTAGATCTTTTATTTTCTTTCATGTTCATTCTGTCAACTCTTTTTGCAATTGTTATTTTTAATAAATCATTCACTATCTTTTGCTACGTAAAACATTGGGTATAGTCATTACGGACACCTTTTTTTTTTTTTTTTTTTGATAACGGAGAGGAAATGCGTTACCGCATACCCCAGGCCTCGGGGGAGGCCTGGTGGTTATGTGGGGCTCTTCCCCGCCGACGACGTGTCGGCGGGGACATACCCACTAAAACCTCTCCGGGTGTCCTGCCCTGGTCCATGACTGGGGGGCTCCGGGAACGCGTGCAGCATACTTCCGGAGCCCCCCGGACCCGATCGGCCATGGGCCGATTCGTCACGCCGGGTGCGCTCTGGGCACACCCGGCAGGGCTCTTGGGCCTGGCAGCCCTAGGGGGAAGTGGGGACACCAGCCCCCCCCCGCCTCTTCCCCTGTTGGTTTGGGGGTAGAGCCCGGGGTATCCGGCCCCCGCCGTAACCCCGGGCCTCTTCGCGCCGCCCTGTGCGGCGGCGCGGCCCTCCTAACTACCCTAGGGGGGGAGGGGGAGAATCCTCCCACTCCCCCTCCCCGGCGAGGCAGGGGGGGGGGTACGGCTCCGCGTTACGTCACGGAGTCGACCCCCCCGGACCGTCAGGTCGGGTCTGCCTCGCCGGGTTCACTAATACGGTGGGGGGCCCTCCTCCCACGGCTGCGCGTCCCAAAAGCTGGGCCGGCAGCCGTAGGGGAGGGGGGTCGCTCCCTTTCATCATCATTTCCGTGGCGGTCGCCGTCGTCCCTCTCCTCCTCGATAGTGGGGAGGGAGGGGGCGACCGCCACGGCTCTTCTGCCCCTCCGCCTCCGTACAGCAGGGCCACTAGGGCCCGGAGGACGGGGGGCAGTTTTTCTTCGCCTAGGCGGCCGGGGCGGGAGCCAAGTTGGGTCATGGCTCTCGTCCCTGCCGCCCCTGCCACTGTTGGCGTTGCCAGGGGGCATTCGTCCCCCCGGCCGCCTCTCTCTCACCTTCTCGGCCTCCTCCTTCTGCAGCATTACTTGCTCGCAGAAGGAGGAGACCGCTTTCCAGGCACTCTCCCTGCCGACCATCTGACCAATGATGGCCGGCAGGGTGAGGTCATCTCCCACTTCGGCCCTCAGGACTCCGCGCAGCCCTTCCCACGCTGGACACTCTTCCAGCGTGTGCTGCGCGGAGTCCCGGGCGGCGCCACAGTGATGGCACCGTGTCGTCGGTTCCTTCCTTATCCTGCACAGGTACTCACCGAAGCAGCCATGCCCGATGAGCACCTGTGTCGTCCTGTAGGACAAACCGCCAAACGGGCGGCCCACCCAATCGTCCAGATGTGGTAGGACGGCCTCCAAGATCCGAGATCCGGCCGCCGGCGGGTTGTCGATGAGGCTCCTTTTCCATGCCCTCATCACCCGCCGACGGGCCCTCTCCCGTAGCAACGCAGCGGCCCTGGGGGTAACTACCCCCCTCTCGAGGCGGATGGCTTTTGCCCTGGCGTAAGTCCACGCCAGGGCATCGGCCGTATACTCCGCCGGGGGAAGCCCCGCCAGGGCCATGATTGCCGCGTTGGGAGCGGTACTAAACGCGCGCGTTATCCTTCTCGCCAGCCGCCGCTGCACGTCGTGCAGCACCTTTTTGATGCGGCGGCTGGCCAGCGCCTCGCGGAACCACACCGGGGCGCCATACAGCGCCCCGGACATGATCGCGAGGGTGTACGCGCGTCTAGCACCCACCCTCGGACCCCGGAGGTTGGGCATCAACCCATTGAGGGCGTTTACCCTCCTGCCCAACCGCTGGGCCAGCTGATCAAAATGATCAGCGAAGGCCCAGCGACCGTCCAGGTGCAACCCAAGGTACTTCAGGGTTGCACCCACCTGGACACTGGTGTTGTCCACCAGGACGAAGGCCTGGGGCGGTACCCCGGAGGAGCCATCATGAAAGAAGATGGCCTCTGTCTTCTCCGGGGCCACCCTCAGGCCCAGGCCTTTAATGGCACCGACGACACAGGCCACAGACCAGTCGCCATTGGCGACTGCTCTTCCCCAGGAGGTCCCCCCCGCTACTATGAACGTGTCGTCGGCGTAGCCGACGACGTAGCAGCAAGGGGGGAGGGCCGTGCGGAGCACTCTGTCATATGCGGCGTTCCATAGCAGGGGGCCCAAAACAGACCCCTGTGGAACGCCGCAGGACACGTCCCTCAGCTGCTGGAGTCCGTCTTTATCGCGGAACTCCAGCTCCCTCTCCCGGAAATAGTCCTGAACGATGGCAACGAGGTAGGGCGGCAAGCGAAAGTGCTCGCTCAGCGCCGCCACTACCTCGCCCCAGGGGAGGCTATTAAAGGCGTTGGCGATATCCAATGATATCGCCAACGCCACCATCCCGTCCCCCGTTAGGGATTCCGAGAGGGACCGAACTTGACGTATCGCGTCGATTGTCGATCGCGCCTCTCGGAACCCGTATTGTTCGGGGGACAGCTCAGGACCGTTCCGGGCCATATGCCGGATGATGCGGTTAGCAATTATTCGCTCGAAAATCTTGCCCGCATCATCCAGCATACAGAGGGGCCTGAACGCGGACGGACTCTCCGCGGGCTTGCCCTCCTTTTTGAGGAGGACAAGCCGGGCCCTCTTCCACCTCCTGGGGAAGGTACCTTCTCGGAGGCACTTCGTGTACGTGGCACGAAGTGCCTCCCCTACGATGGGCGAGGCCCTGGCCCAGACCTTGGCATAAATGCCATCTGGCCCGGGCGCCTTCGCTTTGCCCCTGATGCGGGCGAAGGCCGCGACCATTTCGTGCCTGGACACCTCCAGTTCCTCCGTCCATTCTGGGGGAGGGCCGGACTTTTCCGGGATGTCCCTCCCCCGGGTGGGGAACAGTGTGTCCACCACCTTTTGGAGGAACTGGGGGTCCAGCGTCTCCGAGACTGGAGGCGCCCATGGGCGAAGCCTTTTCGTCACAATGCGGTATGGCCTGCCCCACGGGTCGCGATCCAGCTCGGAGAGCATGTCCTGCCAGGCCGCGGCCTTCGCCCGAGCTATGGCGGTCCTCAGGGCCTTTCTGGCATCCCTGAGGACCGCCGTGGCGTTTGTCAGCACTTCCTCCATGCCCCGCCGCTTGGCGCACGTGTGCGCCCGCCTGGCGGCCACGGTGGCTCGTCTGAGTTCAGCGAGCTCCGCGGACCACCAGTAGACGGCGCGGCGCGCCATGGCTGCGGGGCATGGAGGCGTCGCATGCGCGCGACATCATGTCGCATAGGCGCTCCGCCTCCTCCTCGGCTCCAAGGTCAGCCTCTCTTCCCGGCCAGGTAGATGCCAGGAGGCTGACCTCGAGGGCTTCCGGGTCGAGCTTCCTCAGAACCCATCGACGTCCATCGCGTTTGCGGCGGCGTGACTCGCGCGTCTCCGCGGGGGGGGAGACGAGCTCCATGGAGATTAGTCTATGATCAGACAGCTCTCCCAAGGAGCCCGTCTCCACGCGCCATCCCTTCACCCTGTTAAGGGCGTTGGGGGAAGCCCACGTCACGTCAACGATGGACTCCCCCCTTGCCCCCACGAAGGTGCTGACCCGGCCCCTGTTCAACAGGACCAGGCCGAGCCCCGCCGCAAACTCCAGGGTGAGGCGGCCCCTAAGGTCTGTGCGAGGGGAGCCCCAAGCCACAGCGTGGGCGTTGAGGTCTCCCCCCACGACGACCGGCCTAGGAGAGCGAGCTATAATCTCGCTCTCCATGGCATCCAGGGCCGCCTCGTATTCCCCCCTGTTAAGGCTAGGGGGGAAGTAACATTCCATAACGTCGATGGGTCCATACTCGACCATCACGAAGCCCTCTCCGGCCGATATCGGAATCATCGGCGGAGCGCCCGGCACGTGATGGCTGACCATCGCCACCTTTCCCGAGGGATCTCCAACCCAGTTGGGGTTGCCCTCGAGTATCCTATAAGGATCGGCGACGATGGCCAGCCCGCCACCTCCCTCCGCCAGGCACTGCGCAAGCATGTCCTGCGCAGCCCTGGCGTGGTTGAGGTTGGCCTGGAGGAGCCTAGGGGGCATCGTTGGCTTGCTCCCGAGGCTCCTCCACCTCCTGCATCTCTACGCAGTCTGTTGCTGCTTCCTCCTCTCTGACTCTCCTCTCCCTTTGCGGGAGAGGAGCTTCTATCTCCGGGGGGGCCGCGATCTGCGGCGGGGTTGGCGTTGCTGTCGACCCTGCCTCGCTGCGGCCCCCGGCGCTCGGGGGTGCCTTTTGAGGCTTGTTCGCCAGGCACCCCTTCGCACCAATCCGATGTTCGGCGGGCTTGCCCGCGTCTTTACAGACCGGGCAGCCCGCTTTCTCCTTGCAGGCATTGGCCAGATGGCCAATGCCTCCGCATCTGTAGCAGCAGCCGGATCTGTCGATCCGGCTGCTGCACTTGGCCTGGACGTGGCCCGTGGCCAGGCACCGGTGGCACTGGAGTCCCCGCGAAGGGAGCAGCGCCACTCGGCAGCTTGACCAGCCCACCCTAACCCGGGGGGCGGCCAAGACTGCCTTGCCCGCCTTTGCTGGGCAGCGCACCCAGCAGGTGCCCAGCCCATTGGGAGCCATACGGATATCCCCCACTTTCAAATCGTGGGGGAGCATCCTCCCATGGCTCCCAGGACCTCGGCCACCTCGCTGGAGGTGACCGAATCGTCCAGGCCGGTCAAGCGTAGCTCGACCGTCTTGCATGGTCGAGCTACCTTGACGTCGTCCCGTCCCGTCAGGGCAGCTCTGATCCCCTCGGCCAGGGCATCGGCTTTTGTACCATTATCGACGCCCCTAACCTCGAGAATCAGGGCTCCCGTGACCGCTCTGCGGGGGCGCAGGTCCTCGATTCCGAGGGAGGAGAGATCAACTCTCTCCCTCGCGGTCTTGAGGACCTGCGCATATGCTCCCGGGTCGGCACAGGTGACCGTGACTGCCGCTGTAGTCGGCGGCTTGATTCTGGTCACCCTAGCCGGGCCCTGGGAGCTGACACCGCTCGGTGGGGGTGGCCCCCCGGGACCCCCTTGGCCCCCTCCACGCCCGCCCCTTTTCTTCTTCTTCTTCTTCGAAGAAGATTGTTGGGGGGGGGGGTTTTGGGGCGGGACCGGAAGGACCCTTGTCGGCCTCTTCACCGTGGGGGCCGTCTTTGCCGCCTCCTCGACGGCTCTAGCGGCCTTCCGTCTCGACTTTTTGGAGACCACCTCCGTCCATAACTCCAGTATGGACGGGGTGGTCGTCTTCTGCGTCGGGGCGGGCTTCGCGGTCGTTGCGACTGCGTTGCCCGCTCCCTTCTGGGGGGCAGCCCCGGACTGCTTGGCAGTCTTGCCCGCAGTCGGGGGCGCCCTGGGCCTCTCTGGCACCCTAGGGGCGGGAAGGAGCCCCATCTCAGCGAGGACGGCCGGGAGAACTCTGGAAAGAGCCTCCTTGAGGCCGTCCTCGGTCAGGGCTTTCGCCCTCTTCTTCTCTTTTCTCCCGCCATCCTCCACCCTGGTCCATCCCGACGTCTCCAGAGAACTGGAGGGAGGGGGAAGGGAGGGGAAGGAGGTGCGGGAGGCGGGAGCCGCTACCCGGTCCGCCGCTTTCGACAGGGGGTTCAGCTGTTTGCTGACCCCCTGCAGCGGCGGACGGTAATAGGGCTTTTTGAAGTCCCTGGCTGATATGACCAGGGGCTCTTTTAACTTCTCCACGGACACGACCATCGGCCCTTTTTTGGGTCGCATGGTCGCGCCGCCCACCAGCTGAGGGGGTTCCGGGGCGGGAAGCTCCTCTGCTTCCGTGTCCAAATCCTCATTTGGATCTGGCACGTGGGAGGGCGATCCCACCAGGGCCCCCAGGACCTCTTCGTCGAGGTCCGTCTGGACCTCGGCGTCGGTGTATTCACCACCTTGGGCCATGGAAGGGCACTGGAGGCGCTGGACGCGGACTCTCAGTTGGCCGAGCTCTGCCTCCAGCTTAGCCTTTTCCTTGGCCCATTTGGCCCTGGCTTTCTTTAGGGCCGCATTTTTCTCCCGTTGGAGTCGCGCTTCATTACTCTCCCCTTGCCTGGCCACGATGGCGGTCAGGACAGCTGTCAGTTCCGTGTAAGCGGTCAATAGGTCCCTCTTGATGGGACCTTGGATGTTGCCGGACCGCTCTACGGACTTGGCTATCATGCCCAAACTATTGGACATGACAGCCGCCACCGCAGCCAGGGGCTGTGCCTCCAGTTCCTCTGCGCGCTCGAGGGCTTCATTTTGCGCCCTCGTGGCTCGCCCAGAGGTGGGCTTGACCTCAGGGTTTGTGATTGCCCTGTGGTCTTTCTTTAATTGTTTGGCCTTTTCGGCTTCCGCCTTCTGTGCCAGGGCCTGGGCCGTAAATTGCCCCTTATGGGAGGGGTCTTTGGCGGGTCTCCCGCGTCCTCTCTTCGTCGGACCTTCATCCGACTCGGTCGACGAAGAGATGTAATATGCGGGAGCCGTCTTCTTATGTGCCCTCTTAGTTCCCCGTCCCACCGACTCTACATCGGAGTCCACATCCATATGGATGGGCGCCCCGGCAGGTGTCGGTGAGGGCGGCAGGGAGGGTCTTTCCCTGTTTCCCTGGCTTGGCCCGGGAGTACTTCTCGGCTCGAGGCGGGTTTCATCCGGCCGGCAGTTATCGGGTTTAGCGCCCTTACTGCAGGCCGGGCCCGGCCTCGAGCCAGTGAGGCGTGCCTTCTCCCCCTTGGGGAGGAAGTCCTCCAGTGTAACTTGGAGCTTCCTGGTCTCCTCCTTTTTGTGGGGGGGGGGTTCCCCGGGGAACTGGACGGGCTGAAAAGCTCCAGCCCTCCAGTCCCCACAGAGGGTCCCCTCGCGTGTTTAGTGGCATCTCTCCCTTCTGCGGGAGAGATGTCTCCTTTCAATAGGTCAGGAGAGGACGATGATCTCGTCCCTCCCGATCCAGCACACAAGCGGGCGCTCTTGGGCGTACCGCTTTTTCCTGCCTCGTTTTTAATTTCATGATTCATCATTACGGACACCTGACCAACCGAGCCTTATCCGGTCCGATCCCGAAGTTCCCGCACTGCACCGAACCGACCGAAACCGCGTACCGTTACAAATTATTATAAATTATTATAATTATTATAAATTATTATAATTAAAAATTAATAGAAATGTTTAATTTTATAATTTTTGTTAGAGTTAATTAAATGAAATAGTAATAAATTAATTTATTGTGTGCTAGTAAGACAAAATAATCTTTAATGTTATTTAAAAATTATGTAACTTAATAATAGTGTAATAATAAAAGATTTAGTTTATTCTTAAATAATAATAATTTTTATGACAAAAAGTTATTCATTTACTACGTAAGATATGTACGTTTTCCAGTAAAAGGCGCACATTTGATATAATTTGAGACAGTTAATCATTTTATCCTTGTTGTTTGCTAATGTTGAACAAGGATGAAATAATTTGCACTGTTAAGCCTATTGCACAATGAAAAACACAGGCAATAAGAACAGGGAATAACAACAGGCAATAGATTTTGCAACTTCTGATTGATTTGCAGATATTTCTCGTGGCTTCTGATTAATTGAAATCTATTGCCTGTTGTTATTCCCTGTTCCTATTGCCTGTGCTTTTCATTGTGCATTCAGCTTTACACTGGATAAATTTTTTGTGTGGAACATGCATAATTCATTTATAGCTTATAAAGCATTCAAATGTAAGCGCGTGTACAATTTTCAATATGGCTACGATCACGTGATCTTGTCACCCGCTACATCAAAGATGCCAACGCTCAGTGTCGGAACTGGTATATCTAAACTGTGCCCATGGTCCGAAACTTTTATAATTGCTTCAACGATTTCCAATCCGCAAAACAAATCGTGTCAAAGAATTCGGTCGACATCTTGCTTCTTGTTATACGATGCAAATTAATTGATTTCCGACCGCTGATACTTTAAAAAACATAAAAACAAAAATAATAATAATAAAATTTCAACAATAGCCGTTAGAGCTATTGTTGAACAATAGAGCGTTTTTATAATCCGTGTCAATCAAATCACATATTTTGTGTAGATAGTTAAAACTTACGGTTCGTCGTTAGAATCGTTGTAAGGCATGTTCATTGCTGATCGCTTGTAACTTAACGAATAACGATCGATTTGTATTGATCGTCGTGACAAGGGAGACTGAACACTTCTGGTGTTGCGGAGCGTGCGCAACCCGCGTCTGAGTCAGATATTTCACAGCTTTACAATTATATTCCCTATTTTTTCTTCGTTACATATCGATTAATTTATTCAAAATAATGTTGTAACGGTCGCTAACAGTTCCGTATCCGTTTTTTTATTAAGTATCCATTTTTTTGTTCATTAATGTGTATCATTTTAGAAATTAAACGCTTATAATAATTTGGTTTAAAATCAAAGATTTTAACATTTTCCTAATCGAACGAATGACTCTGTTGTACTCTGTGTTCGCTAATAATGGATTTTTGCTGTTTTGAACTCTGCAAATTGTTAACGAATAAAAACATACAGGACTCCGAGACTTTGCTATCACTTGACGGGACATCCTTATTTACCAAATTTCGTTAGACCTTACGATCGAAAGGATTAGTTCTAGATAGGAATCCATAGAAAAAAAGACGATATCCCAAAAGACGAATTTATTACAGCAGTACAGTTTGTTTTAACGTCCATGTTTTTTACTGTTAATAATAAGATATACAAACAAACGTTCGGTGTCTTTATGGGCTCACCGTTATCACCGATAATTGCAGACAGAGTGATGCAAGATCTGGAGTCCAAGGTTCTTAATAACATAAAAGTGGTTTTATCGTTTTACGTACGCTATGTGGACGATATCGCTTTGGCGGCACTCACCAAAGCGGTTGATAATATTCTAAATGAATTTAACGGATACCACAATCGCCTACAGTTTACTATCGAACGGGAAAAGAAACGTAGCCTCAATTTTTTGGATACCTTGATTAGAGTTGAAAACAACACTTTATATACTGACTGGTTTCATAAAGACAATTTCTCAGGTAGATACTTATCATACTATTCACACCACTTATTTAGCCAAAAATAGGAACCATTTATAGCATGGTAGATTGGGCGTTGTTACTATCACACCCAATACCATAAGAAGAATCTAGAATTTTGCATCAACACTCTAATTGATAACGGCTATCTAATAGAGTTGATTTTTTAACAAAATCAACATAAGAAATTGATTAATACGAAATTAAATAACAGAGTTCAAAACCTAAACGACGTGCCGGACACGTTTGTGGAAAGAAAAACGTATTTGGTCTTCCCGTACATAAAAGACGTGTCTGAACAAATATCTACGTCCCTGAATAAAGATATAATTAGGCTAGGTTTCAGATGTTTAAATAAGCTAGATAAGTTTATTAAAGCACACAAGGATATGAACATAAAAACAAAACGTAACAACGTCGTCTACAAATTAAATTATAATGACTGTAATGCCTCGTACGTAGGACAAACAAAAAAAAAAAACTAAAAACAAGAGTCAAAGAACATGTAAACAACATTAAACTTAAAACAGCAAAAATATCCGTTATTAGCAAACACAGAGTACAACAGAGTCATTTGTTTGATTGGAATAATATTAAAATCCTTGATTTTGAACCAAATTATTATAAGCGTTTAAGGTGGTTTAAAAGTACACTAAAAGACTAGCCACATAAATAAAACTTTGGGAGGTTGTTCTTTAACATATAATAAATCATCTCTTAAAATTTGAGAAGCTGTTGCCATGTAAATTATTGCAAACAAGCAATATAAAAAATCACTTTTTAACATAGCTCTTATGAGAGGTTATTGAATTTTTACCGAAAATGATATGATATCTTTTAAGAAAAACTAGAGATGTTAATAAAAAATTGATCACTGAAAGATAAAATCACAAGCTTTCCAGTAATATATGAAAGGTTGTATGTTGCCATGGATTTTTAAGAAATATTTAATTGAGAAAGTGATGATGCATGCGTGTCACGCAAGTAAAATGTCTATCCTGCGAACAAGCAGCTGCTTTGTGAACGAGCAGCTGTTCGACGCGCAAAATTCAAATAGGTCGAAAGACTGCATGTCACAAAGAGTATTAATATATAAAGTTCTAGCCGTATATTGTAATTAAATTATTATTAATTTTATTATTATGAGATAAAAGGATATTATATTTAAAAAATTAAAATTTTTTCACATATTTTATTTAGTTGTCAATTCAGAGAACTGAACGAAAAACATGTTATAAAAAATATATAATTTCAATTTCCAACAAAATAAACATTTCATAATTATTGAACAAAATCTAAACTAATAATATCAATATTGAACGAAAGTTCAAACTAATAATATCAATATTTATAAAATAAAAAATGTCGATAATGCGGACTTAAATTTAAAGAACGTTAGATAAAACCAATCGCTAAGAAATAGACTGTAAATTTTTTCTAAAATATTTTTATCTTTGGTTATTCTTGGTTTGCCATTAACATTTTCAAAGAATAACATGCGTAGTCCTTCTTTTTCATTATTTTCAAAAGCAAGCTGCATAACGTGCTGAGTGATGCCAGCCTCAGCCATTTTATTTATTATTCTACTAGATAATTTATCTTTATATTGTTGCAAAGAAGCCTTCGTAGTTTTTGTCGCTTTTAACTCCTTCTCTGCGTTGATTTCCGAAATACTTTTTGCATATTTTTTTATTACAGCCTCAGACTTCATAATCTCATGAATTAATTTTTTTAAAACTCGAACATTATCTATCGCATTATGAAGCAACTGCGAATTTTCTTCGGGAAGGTAATCATGCAATAAACTGTTGACTGAGAATTTTCCTTTTTGTTTTTTTCTTTTTGGAAGAATCTGGCGGAAAATTCTCAAAGAATCAGCAAATCCTTTTACAATAGCACTAAATTCATTGTATAATTGGCATTGTTGCATCAACCTTGTTATTCTTGGATTGTCAAATCTACGTAAAAAATTCAAGTATTATAGGCAATTACATAATTAAAAATAAAAAACTTATAATAGAAAATAAGCGTACGTGAAACCGTTATGAGCAACTAGAATAAGGGGGCACTCAAAACTTCGAAAATACTCCAAAAATTGTTGACAAGCAACTCTTGCCAATTCTACACGATTTTCGTACAGATACAGTTCGCCTTGCAAAACGCGAAGCCCTGTGATCTGTGATGCTGTTTTTGAAATTGGCTTGGATGGAATAATATAAACGTTAAAAGAACGCGTATCTGTGAATGCTTTGACTGCGATCTAAAAAAGAAAATAATATATAAATTTTCATTTATTGCAATAAGCTTTTCTGAAATACACTACTCAAAAGAAAATAGGGAACACTTTCCAGACACCAAAAATTAGGCTATTTTCAAATGACTGTAACTCGGTGAAAAATCATCGTAGATAAAAAATAAAAAAAGCATTTTGAAGCTTGAAGATCCAACTTTAACGCTCTATCAGCAGATTTTCAAAATTCTTTTAACTTCCTTGTCTTATGCAGTAAAAAAGCACACCCTGTTTTGTTCCTTAAAATTTCGTATTTTTGACACTTTGCAGCTCGACCAACAAATTTTTTTCGAACAATTCAAGTAAAGCTTCATAAACTACAACATTTTGCCTACAAAATGCTTTTCTTAAAATTTCTCTACGATTTTTTTTGACCGAGTTACGCTACTTTGAAGCTAAACCTGCATTTTTTACAAATGATATCCGTACTCCGTGAAAAATCATCGTAGACAAAAAATCAAAAAACCATTTTAAAGCTCGAAGTTCCAGCTTTAACATGCTGTTAATGGTTTTCAAAAATTTTCTCAATTTCTTAGTGAGTAGAGCTTGGTTACAATATCAAGACACGGGAAATTACACGAGACGTGAAGGTAGTGGTCGTTCTCGATTAACGACAAATAGACAAGATCGAGCCATTGTTCGTTATGCATTAGAAAGACGAATAATTACCGCAAGAAACATGACATTCATTTGCGCCATGTGTGCGAACAAACAATTCGCAACCGTTTGAGAGAAGCCGGTCTTCGTTCTCGTGTTCGTGCACAAGTACCAAGACTCACACTCGTACATCGCCAAGTACGTTATCAATTTGCGCGCGATCACATAAATTGGACCGCTAGGGATTGGAGAAATGTATATTTCTCCGACGAATCACGTTTTTGCCTTTATGGCAATGATGCTCGTATACGTACTTGGCATCGACGAAATGAACGCTATGATCGACGTTGCGTTATGCCAATACGATCCTACAACGGCGGTTCCGTGATGGTGTGGGGGTGTATATCACTTACAAGACGAAGTGATCTAGTGATCCTGCCACCTTCGGCAATGACGGGTGTTCGTTATATCAACGATATTCTACGACCACACGTTTTGCTATTAAATCGAACCTGTCGGAACTTTATTTTTATGCAGGACAACGCTCGACCTCATACGGCGAATATAACGCGACGTTTTTTTCAACGACACGCAATTAGACTGTTAAATCATCCCGCCAATAGCCCGGACTTAAATCCAATCGAGCACATTTGGGATGAAATGGAACGACGATTAAGGCGTCGCGAGGAACAGCCGCGAAATTTAGAAGAATTGGGAGAAATTTTAACGGAAATTTGGCACAACATTCCGCAAGATCGTATTGCAAGATGTATAAATATGCGAGAACGCTTGCAAGCAGTAATTGATCAGAGAGGAGGAAATACACACTATTGAACTCTCATGCGCGCGAGCGCATACACACACAGCAGAGAGGGTTTGGAGTCATTAAATACTGCAGAAGTGACGAACTGCGGGGTCCTTATCTCTGCTGTGATACATACATACACACACACACACACACACACACACACACACACACACACACACACACACACACACACACACACACACACACACACACACACACACACACTCACACACACACACACGATGTGCAAAAATCCGACCGACAACCTCCACGTGGTGCACATTGGGTAATGCTAATGTCGGCGGTAGACGTCATTTTTCGGAAAAATGTACTGTAAAAAATGTATATCTTCAAAGTCTTGTAACTCGGTCAAAAAAAATCGTAGAGAAAACTTTAAAAAAAGCATTTTGTAGAGAAAATGTCATACTTTATGGCACTTGCATTGGATTTGTCGAGAAAAATTTTTTTATTGAGCTACAGGCTGTTAAAAATACGTTATTTTAAGGAAAAAACAGTGTATCTTTTTTGGGGCATAGTACTAAGAAATTGAGAAAATTTTTGAAAACCATTAACAGCATGTTAAAGCTGGAACTTCGAGCTTTAAAATGGTTTTTTGATTTTTTGTCTACGATGATTTTTCACGGAGTACGGATATCATTTGTAAAAAATGCAGGTTTAGCTTCAAAGTAGCGTAACTCGGTCAAAAAAAATCGTAGAGAAATTTTAAAAAAAGCATTTTGTAGGCAAAATGTTGTAGTTTATGAAGCTTTACTTGAATTGTTCGAAAAAAATTTGTTGGTCGAGCTGCAAAGTGTCAAAAATACGAAATTTTAAGGAACAAAACAGGGTGTGCTTTTTTACTGCATAAGACAAGGAAGTTAAAAGAATTTTGAAAATCTGCTGATAGAGCGTTAAAGTTGGATCTTCAAGCTTCAAAATGCTTTTTTTATTTTTTATCTACGATGATTTTTCACCGAGTTACAGTCATTTGAAAATAGCCTAATTTTTGGTATCTGGAAAGTGTTCCCTATTTTCTTTTGAGTAGTGTATATATATATATATATATATATATATATATATATATATATATATATATATACATATATGTATATAATTCAGAAAAAAATTTATTTAATTTTAATTTTGTTCTTCGGGATTCCAGGTGTGGAATTCCATACCTGAAAAAATCTTAGGTGTGGAGTACTCCATACCCACCACCATAAAGTCGCCGCCCCTGTATTAATGTGTGTGAAGTTGGCCCCGCACTTTTTGAATTTTGTATTTTTTTTAATTGTGCTGTATTGTTCTACATTTGTGCTAATTTGTGCCGCAATTTGCAGCTCAATAACATGAAGCATTTTTTTTATAAATAAAAAACCATATTTTTGCCAGTCCCGCATTTTTTCGCGACACAGTTCAAATTTTTTATTACAATGCTATTAACAACAACTTTTCCTAATAACTAAATTTCCGCAAAGCAACACATTTCGCAGCGCAAGCAAAATTTTGAGTCAGACTTTTAGAATTTATGAGCATGGAATATTTCAAATTTGCGAAATGTGACATTTTCGAATTTGTATTTGTTGTGTCACATTGTGCTATCAAATGCGTAACAATTGTTTGCAATAATAAAATATTGTTTGTGCATTTGTGTTAAGTAAACCTTATTGTTTGTTAGAATCTTATATATGTTTTTCAATTGTAATCAATTGTTATGTTTAGAAAACGTATTATAGTTTTTAATTTTAATATTTGATTAATGTACCGCTTTCTGCTGACATCTGGAACCAACGTCGTCGACGTAGCAGAACTCTGGTTCCTTTTTGGTTTTTTTTTGTTTTATATTTTTTACTTTTTTTGTTTTTTATAAATATATATTTTTATTTTTTTTTATGTTTTCATTTTTAGTATTATAAACAGGCGTATATTTGAAATTAAAATCGAATAAAATTTGTGATGAGTAAAATCAAATAGAATTTTTCATCTTGTTTAAATAAACTATTGTAGATTTTAAAAAAGAGAAGAAGAAAAGTGCACGAATCATTTTGTATCTATCACATGACATGTTTAATGTATTTATGTATCTTGTTTAGAAAGAATTTGTCTCGCATGCAATATAAATTATTAAATGCGGCTTTATTTTGTATTCTTTTGTTTTGTTTTTTGCATTTCTAACTAAATCATCAAATTTTATCCATTGAGATCCTTGATAGGAATACCCTACATAATGTCCGTTTTCAATACCACCGTATCGTGCTATTGTGCCCGCTAAAAGAAAAAAATTATTGCCAACTTCAATTTTCAGCGGAAATTCTGCAAGAGAATGTTCATTCTCTATATTATTATCTATTGCGTCGCATTCTATAAATATTTGTTTTCCATATTTAATGTTTTTGTTCATATGTTGTTTACAGCAGATGGATCTATTATTTGGCATACCTTCTGAGATAACCGTGGCAAGCTCGCAATATCAGTGCTTAATAATAATGTCTACATTAATAGGAACTAATACTGATTGACGCATGATGATATTAGAACATATGACGCAATTTTTTATTTCTGTATAACTGGGATTGTTTTTGAAAACATATTGTGCGACACTTCCTATGTTTGAAAGACAGTTTACAGTTATATTATTTCTGTCGATCTGTGTTTTAAAATATTCAACACTTATTGAAATTTCGGCTCTTAATTTGTACGTATTTCGGTTGCAACCATTTTTTAAAAAGCATTTGACGAATTGCATTATGTTAGTATCAGAAATTTCAACATTATTTTTATAATATTTGTTAATACATGCACATGCAATTATGGACGCGATACTGTCAAATTCACAAGTGTTGGTAACAACAACTCTTTTCTTATCAATAATCAGAAAAGAACATAGGCTATCATTTTGCAGATTTGCGACTCTAATGCGCGTTTTTTCTGTATAATTTATATCCCAATCCGGGCAATTGTTCAAATATGTTTTCCTTTTATTTGTTTTCGTCGTATTTTTGTTCCTTCAATTATGTTCTAAATTTAATACATCGGTATCGTTTGATATAATGCCACTTTCCTCAGAAGAAAGTTCTATTTTAGTATTTGTGGGAAAATTAGAATCGATTTTAATCTTTTCTGATTGATTAAACGCAACTAGAGAGTTTGACACGTCTTCAGGCAAGTTGCTTTCTTTAATAGCCGAAAAAATAGGTTTAGTTTCATTTATCGAATCGATGACGTCATTCTTTGTTTCTGACTCATTACTTTCAACAGAAAGCATAGAGTTATTTGACGACATAGACAATAATGATCTGCCTACAAACGATCTTAAATGAATGGTAACGAATTTATCCGCTCTCATTGGACGTTCCTTATTCTGTAATAAGATATGTTTAACATCTTTCATTTCAGACTCTACAGATGATGAACTAGCATTTATCTCTTCGTATCCAAAAATAGGGATCATTACACCCGAGTATAATGGGAAATAATGAAGAAATGTTTTTAGTTTTTTACTTAATTGTGGAATGTAATACGGATTTGCCATATCACCTTTTATTTTGGTTTCTGTTAACGTTTTAAGACAATCTTCAACAAGATTACTGGACCATGATGCAATATTGCAATTTGTTATTTCCAAATCAAAATCTTCATCTTGTGCATTGTTATTATCTTTGTCATATAGTAACACCTCTTCGATGCCTTTTACTATACGATTCGTTATAAGGACACGAACAGATTCAGATGGAGAATCAATTCCATCATCATCTTTCCTAATTTCCTCGTTGAGGGATAAAAAAATGTTATTTTTTGCTAATTCGGTGAAATGAGAAAAGTTTGTCTGTTTTGTTAATAAAGCCATAGCGTGTATATAGAACTTCTTTACTTTCGGATTTAATTGCGAAAAGAATTTCCACTTAGAAACCATATGCATATAATGGCAAATATTAAGCCGTATAAAACACTTTGGCGTTTCGACAAAATGTTCTGATAAAATTAGAGTAAAAGAGGTTGTTAAATAACGTTTTAAATTTGAATATTGGCCGAAAGCTTTCGCAATAGCATTAAGTAATGCCATATCAAAGTCGCATACGACCGATCGAGGAATTGGAAAATTTGCCTTTCAAATCGATCCAATACGTAAGAATTCACTTAACCAATATTGAATAGCAATGACAGTTTGCACAGCGCTCAACATTTGAAAGACTGGTATTTTGTAATTAGGTGTATTCGTTACGGCTTGATACAAATAGATATGTGATAACAGTTCTGCATTTGGTAATTGAAATTTCTTTATTAGTGAACCAGTTGCATCAATATAAAGTGTATCGTGATCACGGTCTTGTATACAGGTCAGGGCACATCGGCGAAAATATGTGAGCAGAAGTGACGCCAATATGGCGTCTACAGTGGGCCGATTACCAGGAGCGTAGACACGTTTTCGGCATCCAAAAGATAGGAATTGTTTTCCAATTTATATTTTTTATTATAAAATACATTTTAATAAAATTATTATAATAAAATTAAACATTACATTTTTTAAAAACATAACATTATAACAAAAAATAAATTTTAATTATAATATTAACTTTTATAACATTTTGCTTGCCTTTTTTTTGTGGCACTTATTTTTTTTGCATCTTTATTTATTTGTTGGGAATATTGCCTCATCCTTAAACGTAAATAATATGTAATTGCATAGGATAGGAGCTCAGAACCATGCTCTGTGCAAGGAAATGAAAATTTATAATTATTTAACATTTCATTAACTGTCTCTTCATAAACATTTGGGGAAGATACATGCTTTGAGAAATAACCTTCGACTTCTCGAAGTAATAAAAAAAAATTTATATTAGAATGGATTAAAAAACCTCTTGATTTTAAATTGACAATTTCAGCACAGGGTATCTGGGAGAAGGCTTTAGGTATTCGTATAGCTATCTTACACGTATCACAAGCAAAATGCTTTTCTGTTTGTTTGCAGACGTATCCTGAAAAAAAAAGAAAATAATATTACATTTTTAATCCTAATAAAAAACATGGAAAATCATTGTCCTTGTTTTATAAAACCTAAAAACAATTTAATAAAAAACCTGCAAATAAAATAATGTGATTAAAGTACTGACACAGAAATTTGTAATGTAAGGTTCAAATATTTTTCACAAGAAAATGAAAATTTCAATTATTATATTTCTTGTACTTTTGTACATTTAGTATATTTTAAAATGCAGCATTTTCAGCTTCTCAAAATAATTTTAAAAAATAATAATCAATTATTATTTTTTATTTGAAATAATTTATAAATAATAATTATTTTTATATAGAAATAAATTTCACAGGTCATCATTAATTAATTATCATCTTTATTGATAATTTAATAGTTAAATTATCAATAAACATGATTTTTCAAAAATAACCTGTCACGTAGTAAATTATACAGTCGACAACCGCTGCATGAGAATAATCATGTTCGACGACATCATCAAATTCCCACTCATTTTCTTCAATTAACTCATCCAATTTTGCTTTCAAATTTGTCATAGAGATTTTAGTTGGTTTGTCGTAAATGTCTTCTAACTCAGATAAGATGATGAGAGTTTTCGGATATGTTTTTGTGATGGTGCAATTTCCGCTCGCAGGTGGTTTCAAAATACTGTATATTGATAACAACTTATATAATTGGAGGAATGTTGGGGTCGAAGGATGATCGTTGGCTCCTGCAGCTTGGCGGATTATTCCGAAAAATTTCTATACAGAAAAAGTAAAAATTATCAGTAATTGTCAAAAATAAAAGTAAGACAAGACAATTCGAAATTTATGTACCTCTAATGAATCCTGGTTAATTCGTCCAGTTAATATATATTTAAAATTATACGTTGTAGTTAATGTTTCACAAATATCGATAGTAGATTGAATTGTGACACGTAGACCCTCCGCTGTGTTGCTCGTTAAGAATTCCGATCCTTTTATTTTTCCATTTCGGAAGTAATTTTCCCAACAGTTGAGCCATTCGAGAGATGATTGCAGAACCTGTCATTTTGAAGAGTATATAATATATTATGGTTATCTTTTAAGTAGGCTGGTATTTGAATATTTTCCAAATTAATGAATTACTTTAAAATCATTTCCAGAGGATGTGACTCCTTCATTCGGGATTTTGCGATTGAGTGCATCAAACAAATCATTAAGCCGTTGGCAAAAATCAATTGTGGCTTCGCAATTCTGTAATTCAGGGACACCACGTGCTTTGTAGAATTTCAAGCCATGTACAATTGAGTTACTAAATATCTATAAAAATAAGAAACTAAATAAGTGACGACTGTTAAGAAAAGTATAAATTAATAGTAGATATAATATTATAATAAATATTAAAATAAACATGTAAATATATATATATATATATATATATATATATATATATATATATATATATATATATATATATTATTAATATTAATAGTTCTCATCATCATTATATTATTATTAGTGATGAAATAGGCAACGTTTAAATAATTAACGTTTCATATATATTATACTTTCAAAGATGATGAAAAATTAAAATATTTAATGACATTTGTTTTAGAACTTTTTAGAAAAATGCATTAAAATCATTTGAATTGGTTGTTAGAAAGTTATTATTTTAACTTATTTCAAACATTGTACCTGAGTTGCCAATCTCACTTTCATCTTAGACGTATTAGATAACTCCAAATGGTTGAGAGTAAGTTTTGGGCACACGCGCAGTTGCGTTGTTGAAACTGATTTGTCTATATCATACAGAGCCTCAAAATGCTTCCATTGTACGAAGGATTTGTTAGGGTCCAGCTATAAAATATTATTAGTGATTTGTTTAAAAAAATATGTACACAGTCTACTAACGATTATATGCAATTAAAATTATTACTTACCCTCAAGCGCTTATCTTTCGAGCACAATCTATTTCTAATGCATTTTATTAAATGTGGTGTGTCAGAGAAAGCGAAAACTTTTCGTTCATCATTGACAGGATGTATGAACCAGTTTTTTAAATTATCCATTTTTCCACACACTCCTAACTCGCTCCACATTTTTCTATTAGTTTCCGCACCATCAGATATAATTCCATGAACTAAGACACCAGCATTTTCGAGGAAAATGATCGCTTGAATAACCAATTTAGCTAGTTCTACTCCTTTGACAGGACCACGAGAAGCAAATACTGCGATTGGCTGCGTGTACTTATCGGCAAGCGGTTGAAACATTAAGACTAAACCGCTTGTTGCTTTTTCGTCTAAACATTTAGCTTTCTTGCCATCTTCACCAAAATCGACAAGTCCTTTATATGTTAAGTTTGATGAGTTTACGGAAATAGATTCCCGCAATGAGATTTCGTCGATTAATAAAAGTCCGTGTTTCTGTAGTGACGTTTTTTTTTCAATGAATTTCTTAAAAATCTCACAAAAGTGTTTATCAAATCCACATTTTATATTTACTGTAGACAAATAACGCCTTATAGTTCTGACGCAGGGCAATGGTAAAATATCATTTTTTTTTTAAATTCATACGCACTCGGTGACCGAATATGCATAAGAATGCAGAGCATAATCCAGTCGTTTGTGTATCGACGCCCTTTCGAATTTGTTAGTCGAGCTGCAGCCATAATTTCCTTTATGCACGTTTTTTGTATTTCTGGCATATCTAATACCTCACATTTTTGGATTACATCTTCCTCTTTAAGCTTATTTATTTTTGCCTGTTGAGAGAGAACTAATTTTTTCAAAGTCTCAAGTCGTATTTTTGAACGTTTTAAGGCACACTGTTGGCGATGAAACTTTTTTTTCCATAGAGATGATAATGATAATGTTTGATGTTCGATCGTTGTTTTTTTGTTGCAAATCTGTGAACGCTTTCGGATTCGTTGTTTTTTTCGTAAAATACATTTTTTCACGCTCTTGCAGGCTTCACATTGTCTTCCATCCGTAATGATTGGACATCTATTATGTCGCAACTCAAATGAATTATTGGTGTACCCAATATTTCCTTTCACTAAATTTACATCATCATTCATAGAAATACCGCAACAAATATTTAAGCTTGCAAATTTTTTAACTGTGTCATTAATATTTTCTAAGTTTTCAAATTTATTAGAAAATGAGAACACTGACAGATTTACACGTTTGCCACTTATCAAGTAAAGAGTTTTCATGTTGTGATCAATGGTCAAGCTTTTTCGTGTAATAGGATATATGGATATATCATCATAATTTTGCAGATAAATCTCGAAAAGTACAATTTGTTTTTTGGATGATGTACAATACCAATTTGTCGGTATTTTTATCACAGATGGATTATTCAGTAGTTCCGTAAACAAATTATTATGTTCAATAACAGTTTCGCGCCTCTGGTACTTTTTAGTATCTTCTATCAAATTCTGTGATACTTCTATCAAAGGTTGTGATATTGGAACTATGTTAAGCTGTTCATCTGTAATATTTTCATTTTCCTGCAAGTTTTCTTTATTGCCTATATGTTGCGGCGATATTGCTATTGGTACTGCGTCCTTTACCAGTTGAGCTCGTTTATTCGGAATCTATACACAATAATTTTATATTAAAATGTTATGCATTAATTATTACATTTTTTTAAAGTCATTAATATTTTATATTATAAAATATATGTAATAGTTTACCTCGAGAAGCACATTGCTTTTTTCATCCTTGTGTTTGTAGCTTTTTATTATTTCTTCTGTGCGGAAGTGTTTTTCACACACAAAATGTTTTGCCAACAATGGCTTTATTAATTGAAGCTTTTCCTCTTTTCTTCATTCATCATCTTTTGGTGCAGAAAACACTGATAATTTTATTTTGCAAGTAGCATAACCTGTATTACAACCAGGTACTATACATTTGTTAGGCATATTTTCTTTTTATACGAAAAGACCGTGTGCTAAACAGCCACAAATATACGGCACGATGCTGTCTGTCAAAACATGTCAACTGCGCTTGCGCGTCGGCCTATTATGGTCGCCATATTGGCGTCACTTCGCTCACACAGATTATATGAAAATAGTATATGAGTGCCCTGACCTGTATACAAGACCGTGATCGTGATATTCTAGGTAAATCATCATTTGTTCAGGTGTCCAGTAGTGAATAAAAAATGGATCATAACCTATAGAATGAATGGTACCCGCATGATTTATATATTTCATATTTTGAAGATTAGTATACGCACAAGATCCTTTAATTTGTAAATTAACATCCTGCTTTTCTTGTTTTGCTTTTCTCAAGGTAGAACTTTTGTATAGATGTGGTGGTTCCGAATCATACAATTTCATTATTTTGGTAGCTTGTTGCCTTCGCCATGTTATTGCCGATAACATACCCATTGTGAGAGATTGCGATATTTCTATCCTTCTTTGTCCACTCAGAGGACGTTTCTTTGTATGTTTGATGTCTGCATTAAAATTTATTACACGACATTCTATTTGAACATCTGTGTTATCCATTGGCTTATTAATAATTTTACCAAGGAAATTTGATCGGCAATCTGGACATTTTGCATAAATAGTCGCATAAACAACACTCTCAGATATTTTACATCGTTTGAACATAAATGCACATGGCAACTTTACAGTTTTGCGTATCAACTCGAAAATGACATTTGTCCATCTACGGCGTCGTAATGTGTTATAATTTCTCTGTACCTTGCTGTTACATTTATAAATTACTGATTCGCAATCTATATCATGCCATGTTTTCAAAGGTATATTGAGATTAAAGGTTATATCTCTTTCCGTAGTTGATAAATTAAATGATTCATGAGAAGATATATCAAGCTTAGTATTAATAGGTTTATCTACATTATGATAACTCAAAACTTTTTCATATAATCCATATCTATTTTGTAACAAAATGGTGTAAATATACTTTGAAGACATTTTTCCCTCTAATAAAGAACTTAATTTTTTGTATACAGCAGATTTTGGACTAACCACTTTTCCATTTTCATTCAAAACGCACCTATTTAGAACATAATAATATTTTTTCTAATGTGTCTATTGGTGCTATGTTCCGTCCTATAAGAGAAAATATGTACAAATAAAATGAGAGTAATAAAAAAAATGGAAAAGGTATTTTATTTTATTTCATCAAAGAATGTTAAAATTGCACTCGAAGTAGACACAAGATGAATTTATTTCAGCTGATAAAGCGTATCCTAATTTGAAGTGATGTATTACTCCATATATAAATCGAGGAAATTTAACAAAACAGCAAGAACATTTTAATACATTAGTTTCGCAGACAAGACAAACAATTGAAAGAGCATTTGCGCTTTTATTTGGCCGATTTAGACGTTTAAAATATTTGGACATGAACAGAGTTGATTTAACACCCAGAACGATACTTGCGTGCTGTGTTTTACATAATATATACATAGACTTTGGTGATGACTTAATACGCAAATATGTACAAGAAGGTACAGAAGCAATAGTAATTAATCAACAGGAACAGATCGTAAACAAAAATGAAAATAAAAAACGACTTGGAAATGAGCGTCGAGATGCTCTGTGCACAGAATTAAATGGTAATTGCGATAGACTATAATAATCTCATTTTAAGTTATTAAAATAAGAATTCTTGTGTTTTATTAATTTTGTTTTTATTATTGAAAATTTTAATTTTAGTACCGTTTATCGTCTGAAAAGAATTTGCAATGGAATATTCGGAAATATTGTATGGTTAAAAGTAAATTATATTTTAAAATATTTTAGTTTGATAATTAAATTTACCGATTGTAATAAATAATTAATTTAATCTTAAATTTTTAAAGTAAACGCATTAACCATATTATATGTACATTTTGCAGATTTAAAAAATTAAAAACTATGACAGCCTTTCATTACAATTCAAGAAAAATGACATTAAAGATCTCGAAACATTTACATCACTTAATCTCATTTTTCTTGGATACTCTAATAATCTTATAATCTGCAATATATTAATGCTATTTAACAAATTATATTATTATGTTATATTTTAATAAATATATCTTTTTTTTGTATATAATATAGCAAACCGGACGAAACAAAATTAAACAATCTCACAGCTTACAGTTTATCAAGCAACTTTTCCATTGTGCGTTCATAAGAACTAATGCTTTGATGAAGAAGTTCTTGTTTTTCTTCGTGCCTAGACTTCTTTGCTTCTTTTTTTTCTTCAAGCATTACTTTTAAATCATCAAAAGTTACTGTACTTCCTCTCTTACGCTTTTCTTTCTTCTCATTGTCTTTTATATTGATTGTGAAATCTTTCTGTGTAACTAAAATAACGATGTAATTTGTAATAAATAAAAATATATTCTTAATTAAACACATTTATAAAATAACATTAGCCGTATACCTTCGGATATATTGTGTTACGTCCTGCGGAGTAACAATTCTTTTCTTTCGAAATCGATGCGGCCAAGCAACCGAAAATCGCGAACAGATGGTCTATCTTAACCGCGTAAATAAGCTAAAATTGTCCGGTCGAGTCAATACGGTTGGTCTACGCTAGACATGTGCCGGTTTTTGCGAAAGCAAACGTTGAAACGCGGATGATTGACCCCATCTACACAAAACACTTGTCGCGCAATTAATAGGTAACGATCTTCTAAGGAACCTAACCGATAGGATGGATTACCCAGATGAAAAACAGATTAGAAACCGAACGTTCTGAGAACGCTTGGGCAATAATAAAAGACAGTACACCTGCGGATTAAAATCTCATAGGAACCATAGGCAGAATCGAGTATAAAAAGGAACTCCGGCTCATTTCGGTCATTTTAGTCATTTCGTCATTTTCAGTCATTTTGTCATTTGTTGTTCGCGATTCATAATTCACTCCAGTTCGATCCGTCGCACATTCCGTGATATTATATGTCCGAGTTTGTGACGTTCGGATTCGTATTCATCACACTTAAATTTGACGCGGCGCTGTGAAAATTAAGTCAACGAGTTCCATCGCAAGTTCCGGCCAACCGTTGACTAGCCGTCCCCCATTGTAAGCTGAATCCGCTCCGCCGAACACCAAATCACTTGCACCTTCATAAATTTTAACCAATAGTAAGTCTTAGATATCCACTATATTTTGCTCTCCATAAGACTACCTTCTCTCTCTAGTAAGATTTTTCATCATACGTATAATTTCCAAAATATTTATACTCGTATACCCAGTATTATTTCACTACCCTTTCTTTCCTCCTTCTATTACTCTTTTTACTTTCCGCAAGATACAATCGAGCTCTTTCTATTGAATCCGCAACTCTCTTTTACTTTCCGCAGGATACAATCGAACTTTCTTTCGATTGAATCCGCGACTCTCTTTACTTTCCGCAGGATACAATCGAGTTCTTTCGATTGAATCCGCAACTCTCTTTACTTTCTGCAGGATACAATCGAACTCTCTTTCGATTGAATTCGCAACTTTCTTTTACTTTCCGCAGGATACAATCAAACTCTCTTTCGATTGAATCCGTAAATCTCTTTTACTTTCCGCAGGATACAATCGAGCTCTTTTGATTGAATCCGCAACTCTCTTTTACTTTCCGCAGGATACAATCAAACTCTCTTTTGATTGAATCCGCGACTCTCTTTACTTTCCGCAGGATACAATCTGTTGTGTCCCGGTGATGGCTCCGGGCACGTCGTTAGGTATATTGGGATCTTTTCAGCTCCTTAGGAGTTAAGACTCGTAGGAAGGGCCGCTCGGTGATCGAAGATAAAACACTTGCTCGTTTCAACGTTAAGATAATGTATTTCCTTCAGTATTGCTCTCGTTACACTTGTAGTATGATTATATATGTCGTTTGTTCGCTTGCTTTTCCCGGACGTCCCGGCATATATAGGTCGGCTGTTATCTCCGGATTGTGTTACAAGCTCGACGTGTAAGTCACGCACGGCGAGTAACACACCGGACAGTTGTTTGTTAAACTCTCCCGTCGCTTTCCGATTTCGTCGCGATATTTATGCGGAAATTCGTTGTTTGGTTTGGCCAATCGTGTTCTTGCGGCATGCAGCTCCCACGCTTAGCCGAAATCCGAATACCGAAAAGCGACTCAGCATTCGCTGGCGCAGCGCGATGGTGTTGCGGGCCGGAAGCCCGACAGACCATCAGCGTCTTTCGATATTTCTTGCGTATGCGGAATTCGAGTCCGCTACGCGTATGCATAGCAATAGGAATCTTAATTTCCTGTTGCTATGCGTGTAATTATCGTAGTTGTACAAGGTACAACAAATCGAGCCCTTTCGATTGAATCCGCAACTCTCTTTACTTTCCGCAGGATACAATCGAGTTTTCTTTCGATTGAATCCGCAATTTCCTTTACTTTCCGCAGGATACAATCGAGCTCTTTTGATTGAATCCGCAACTCTCTTTACTTTCCGCAGGATACAATTGAACTCTCATTCGATTGAATCTGCAACTCTCTTTACTTTCCGCAGGATACAATCGAGCTCTTTCGATTGAATTCGCAACTTTCTTTGCTTCCATCAGAAACAAAGAATTCCTTTCTTTTCATAATTAAAACTCTTTCTTTTTCTTCCTTTTATGTAGTTACAATCTAGATTTTATTTTCCTTTATTAGAAAGAGAGAACGTAGTCTTAAATCTTAAATTTATTCTAGTGCGCAATCGAGTCCCTGAGCGTAAGTCGTAAAGAGCTATTAAGAACTATTGGAGTCATCAAAATAAGAAAGTCCGGAAGCTTGGCGCATCGTTATCGCTCTCCGAAAAATTAAACAACCTGCGAGGAGAAAATTCTGTTTTGCCTAGCGCTCTAACTAATTTAAAAACTTCCGACGAACCGACCGATTCATCCCCATCAGTCTCAAATCCGTCCGCCGAATCATTCTCTCTTTCCCCCTGTCGTCATCCTTCCCCCTCTTACTCCCCTGAACGTCACGTAGAAAACCAACGTTCCTTCTCATCATTTACTTCCGAAGAAATAGAAAATATCGTAAACGAAATCTCAATAGAGCGAATCGAAGAAGTAGCCAATGAATTGGAAGAAATCTTCGACTTGGTCCAAGAACTACCTGGATAACTAAAAATTCCCTGACCACAATATACACACCCACACATGCACATTTATATAAATTTTATTAATCACAAATGTAACCAATTAGAATTTAAGTTTATAATTACATTCTTTGTTAAGATTTCTTAAACCGATCACAAGATTTTTCTTTCTTTTATCACATATGTTTTCTACGAACAGAAATGTTATTCATGAATTAATTATTTTAATAATCACCATCTATCATTGTAATCGTTTATTTCTTCTATTATGTTAAAATAAATTGTAATCTTTAATTTTAACCATTTTCGTTTATTTTTACTACTTCTAATTCCCGATCTGATAACATTGCACTTGGTCCAATCCCGCGTAAAAGCGATTTAATTCGTTTACGCAAAATAAAGACTATACAAATGCAAGGGTTTGAATGAGAGTCATAGGCCGTTATTCTCGACACCTGACCTACATTCTAACTCACCTGACGCATTGGACTCGTCGCACTTGCCCGGAAACATGTGTGCGCGAGATTAGGCCTGTTCCGTTCTTCCTATATCACTCAAATCATTCCCATAAGTTTCTACCTGCCAATCGACCCAAGAGACTTATTTCGAGAATTCTGGACGTAACAATTGTCATCTCTTGATGAGCTGCTATTGCGACAGGAGTAATATTAAGCTTATTTTCAAACAAATCGTCAAATTCCTCGAAGTTATCACATTTTATTGGCGCTGCGCTAGTACTTTTGGGCCCCATGTTGTCTATTTTCTTAAAATACTTTTTCTTCATATATTTTATCTTATCTTTGTATTGTAATACAACAAAATTATAACCCTCGTTTTTCATATTATAGGTTATTTTATTTCAAACATTGTCTTTTTTTATGCAATTAGAATTAAAGTCATTGTTATACTTTTTGTACAAGTATAAAAGCATTGCTCTACTTTTATCAGTCCACATGTTTTTTAGTCCTTTATCTAAAGTTTTTCCATTACTTTCTTTTAAGATTGTTGATGTATTCTCAGTTTCTTTTAGGTTAGAACAGTCAGACGAATTGTCAGTATCAATATTTTTTTTAGGTAATATAATTTCGTAACCATACGGTTCCAACAAAGTTTCAACAATGTACTTAGTCAAAGACATATAAACAATTTTGCCTGCTATAAAATATTAAGGAATTATTATTATTTCTAAATATTTTAACAATTAACTTAATTAGAATTTTTACATAACAATTATAACAAAATAAAAATTAAACATTAAATATTTAAAAATAACGTGTTTTCAAGTACAATTCTTGCTTATTGAGAAGTTTATACGATAAAGGGCAAGAAGTTTATACGATAGACGCACCAAACTTCTAAATACATTTTGTAACTTACTTTCTTCATCGCGTAATAAAACTTCTGACATGTCCGCATTAAAAATTGAGGTTCCATCGCTGCCTTCTATAACTTTGTAGTGGAATTGTGACATAGTCAATTTTTCCGAAAATAATTGTTGATAATTGTTATCATTGCGTGTCATAGTCAGCGCAGTCAGTCAGTGTCGTCAGTCGTCAGTGAGTCTCTCAAATTGACAGGTAAACTTTACCTTAGTCCTAAACAGGGTACGTTGAGGAGTACCCAGAGTAATTTTTTCCTAGCTTTTTGAACGCTTATGGGTAAAGGTAAATTTTCCCCTACTGTTACCTTTTGACTTTCTAAACGAGTTCCGAAGAACTTTTACCCTCTGGGTAACGTTTACGAACGCGTCCTTATTGGGATGCAGTAAATTCGAATTACACAAGTGAAATTCGAACATACCGCAATGTAGAGGAATCATTAGAACATAATAAACTATTAGTAGAATTGAGCAATAAAGAAGAATCAAAATTACAAGGAATTCTTTGGAATCCAAATAAAAACACACTGCATTACAGGAGTCCGCCGGGAAATGTAGGGAAAAAAATAACAAAAACGGTTGGCAGAAATATCAAGGTTGTTCGATCTGTTAGAGCTAGCAGGGCCAATCGTAACATTAGCAAAAATTCTGATTCAATCCTTGTGGGTTTGCAAAATTGACTGAGATGACGCAGTACCCATGAATAGTATACAAATTGTGGTCGCAAATCAGATCTCAGTTACCATCGCTAAAATCATTAAATATTAAGAGATTAGTCTTTTCTGGCGGGCCAACTTGCAGCTGCATGGGTTTTGCGATGCAAGCGAAAGTACATACGGAGCATGCATTTATTTGTAAAAAGAGAAGAAAGATGGTACCTTTTCACAACAGTGTTTTGTTCAAAGTTTTGTGTTGCACCGTTAAAAGTAATATTGTTGTCACGATTAGAGCTTTGTAGGGCCGTGCTTTTAAACAAGTTAATGATCAGGGTCGCAAACAGCTTGAACGTAATTGTAAAGCAAAAGTATTATTGATCGGACTCCTAAATTGTGTTAGCCTGGCTAAACGCGTCAGCCAAAACTTGGAAAACTTTTGTAGCAAATAGGATTAGCGAAATACAAAGTAATTCAACACGCGATGAATGGGATCACGTGAAATCTAAAGAGAATCCCGCAGACTTAATATCAAGAGGTGCAACGCCTGAGCGATTAATTCAGTTAAATCTTTGGTGACAAGGTCCGCTATGGTTAAAGTCAGACAAGAAAGAATGGCCTTTGTCAAGTGTTGAACTAAGAGAAGACTTGATAAGTGAAGAGCGGAGCGATACTGTAGTTGCAACAACGTTAGTCAACAAAACGTTCACTTTATACGGTAAGTATTCATCGTTGAATAAATTGCCAAGGGTAACAGCATATGTTATACGATTCATTAACAACACAAAAATAGCGACAATTGCAAAACAAGAAATTTGTCTGTAACAAAAGTAGACAGTGCGCAAATCTGAATAATTAAACTAGTTTAAGCGCATGAATTTGAAAGCAAGCAAAAAATATTGGAGCGAAATCAAAGTGTGAACAAGACATCAAAACTGTTAAGTTTAAACCCATACTTAGACAAGGACAGCGTGTTACAAGTCGGGGGAAAACTAAGAAACGCTCAGCTAATGGAAGACATGCAGAATCCCATTATTTTACCAGCGCGACATCAGTTGACAAGACTAATCATAATATGGAATCACGAAAGACTTTTCCATACGGGATCACAAGCAACTTTAACAGCGACAAGAAAAGAATATTGGCCGGTGTCAGGAAAAAGCGAAATAAAAAAGCTCGTAAAAGGATGCATAAAATGCCGAAAAGCATCTCCAGCTTCAAATCAGCAAATTATGGGTCAATTACCAGCCGCTCGAGTTAACGCAGTAAGACCGTTTCTAAATACGGGGGTAGATTATTGCGGACCCTTGTTTGTAAGGGATAGAGTGAAAAGAAGCAACAAACAATACAAAGCATACGTTACAGTTTTCGTATGCACGGCGACAAAAGCAGTACATCTGGAGTTGGTGGAAAATATGACAACCAAGTCATTTATCGGAGCTCTCAACAGGTTAACGGCCAAGCGCGGCAAGGTGCAAAATACCTATGTACTTCGACAACGGCACCAATTTTCATGGAGCGGATCGCGAGTTGCAAAAATGGATTCAATCAGCAGAATTCAAAGAAAAAGTTATTGGAGCTGCAGTCCAGGAGCATATAAATTGGCATTTTTACCGTTTAGAGCACCACATTTTGGAGAAATTTTGGAGGCGGCTTACGATCAATGAAGCTACATTTCAAGCGTACAACAGGAAATGCGTCACTCACAATCGCAGAGTTAACTACGTTAACTCTGCGTTTTTAACTTAAATAGAAGCAATTTTGAATTCTCGACCGCTGACGCCGATATTAGACGTCCCAACCGATTTAAACGCATTAACTCCGGACCACTTTTTGATAGGAAAGTCGTTAACATCTCATCCACAACCTAATCTTAAAAAAGTACCGATGAATCGACTATCAAGGTGGCAATTAGTGGACCAAATCAAGCAGCATTTTTGGTCAAGATGGTCAAGCGAATATTTAACTAATTGTCAGCAGAGAACAAATTGGAAGGCTAACCCTCGCGTAAAATTTGAAAAGAATCAACCAGTGATGGTCAAAATGGATGAATCCTTGCCACTAAAATGGATACTAGGAAGAATAGTCGAATTTCACGCTGGTCAAGATGAGATGGTCAAAGTAGTAACTGTCCCAACGGAAAAAGAAACCTACAAAAGCCAATAGTAAAAATCAGCCTCTTATTATCAGAAGAGTGAAGCAGAAGATGGCATCGTGTTTTAAAGACTGAGCTATTCACGTCGCAAGCGTTATGTATTTGTAATTTTTCTTTCTTATTCTTTATTAAATTAGTACAACATTCTGTAAGTTGCAAGGGAGCGCAGTAGGTTTAAGCATAACGCGTATTATTTCTTATAGTTTTTTTTTTTTTTTCATTCAATTAGTTACAGCGTTCAAAAGCGTAATTGAAAATAATAAATATTTATCAATGCGAGCGGTATGTTCCGATTGTGACAAATCAAAAGAATGTTTAGTTTGTATCCGTCGTCTGACATAGTGACTAGGTCACGTAAGTGGCCCATTTAAGGCTGCTTTCAGATTCCCCATCCGGGTGCACCCAGGCACCTAAAAAGCGTTCAGATTCCTTTAGAGTACCCTACCGAACATTAGGTGGGTCGTTCACATTGCCACTCTGTCTATCCCGAGAGAGTGGAAAAACCACATGGGTCCTTGAGCCAGGTGAAACGGGTGGGTGATGTAAAGGTGCGTTTCAAAATGTTTTGCTATAAAAATTTATATACGAGGTGTGATCGAAAAGTAAGGTGACTTTTTGAATTTCGAGCGCTCTGTACACTCTAATTTCAAAAATTTTTTTTTTTGTGTTGGTACACTCGTCACGATCATATGTTCACAGTTTTGACTATATAGCATGTGTTGTTTTTGTGTGAGAGGCATAAAGGTTAGACTCGTAATTGCGTGCTCGGCGATTTTTTGCTGTTGAAAATAATGGAGTTTGTATTAATTTTTGTGTAAAAAATGGTATTAAGTGTTCAAAAACTCTTGAAATGTTGACAGTGGCGTACGGTGAAACAACTTTGAGCAAAAAAATGTTTATAAATGGTATAAGTTATTCCAAGAGGGCCGAGAAAATGTTAACGATGAACCTCGCTCTGGACGCCCCAGCACGTCAAAAACCGACGAAAATGTTCAAGAAGTGAAAGAAATTGTGTTGAAGAATCGTCGAATCATGATTAGAGAAATAGCTAATGATCTTAACATATCGTTTGGCTCATGCCAATCAATTTTAACGGATCAACGGATGTTTTGGGTATGACACGTGTGTCAGCGAAATTCGTTCCAAAACTGCTTAATTTTGATCAGAAGCAGCGTCGCATGAACATCGCCCAAGACATGTTGAACGACGTCAATGATGATCCTAATCTGCTCAAAAGGGTTATAACTGGTGACGAAACATTTTCCTCTTCCCAAAATTGAAAAGGCCTATGAAAGGACGAAGATTTGCGACAATTGAGGAGATTAAGGTTGCATCGCTGGAGGAGCTCAAGGCAATACCCAAAAGTGCACTTCAGAAATGTTTTGACGACTGGAAAAAGCGCTGGCATAAATGCATTGTATTAGAGGGGAATTATTTTGAAGCGGATAACATAATTTTGAATGAATAAATGAATATTTTTTTATAAAAATGAAAAGTCACCTTACTTTTTGATCACATCTCGTATAATTGTGATGAAGCTTGTATATTTAAAACAAATTTGAACAAAATAAGATTAATTTAAAATATCATAGTAAATAAAAATTAAAATGTACAATATAATAAAGAAAAATGTTAATGACAAAGTAAAGATCAAACGTTTTGTTCATTATTTTATTTATCTAATTAGACGAATAAATATTAATCTTTCATCCTATTGATGTATGATTTCTTGGTCTGCAGTTTCACAAATCTGTGGATAAATATTTATATTTGAGATTAGTACAATAAAGATTTTTAATATTATCTAATATTTTGTGATACTTATAAAATATACATATAATAGATGATATGCACAACATATATCTTCATCTAATTTGTTAAAATAAGAATTCATTTTCATTGTTTAAATTGATTTATTTTATTCTACTAGCATTTAATTTTTATCTATTTTAGTTATACTGATAAAAATATTTATAGTAATATATTATGTAATATTTTTATCGTTTATCTTTATTTATTATGTAATTTATTCTGAATTTGAGATATTTATGTTACTATTTGTTTTCAGCGTTATTTGCTAGACACACCCAATGTTTAAAAGTGCGTTCAGATTCCAAAAACCGCTAAAAAGCTTTTCATTAGCTCCGCCCACTTACCCAGTCACCCAGAAATCATCCACCGGGTAAGGAATCTGAACGCAGCCTAGGGAAGCGAGTTGCTCATTTAAGACGTGAGTGGTAAGCGATAGATGGCAGCACGGGGATGACACTAGGTCATAGAGGACCTGGGGAGAGCATTAGACGATCGATTTAACCGATGATCGTTAACCGCAATGGCCTGTATATCAAAAGCAAAATTCTAGGCGGGAAATTTTGAAATGGAATTTCTCGTTTTGATTCTACGAAATTTATACTCTTATTCTTCTGGATTGAATCAAACTCTGTTTGATTCGATTCAACCTTGATTTCCATTCTGGATTAAATCGAGTTTCGGCTCGTTTTGATTCAACGAAATTTACACTTTTATTCTTCTGGATTGAATCAAACTCTGTTTGATTCGATTCAACCTTGATTTCCATTCTGGATTAAATCGAGTTTCGGCTCGTTTTGATTCTACGAAATTTATACTCTTATTCTTCTGGATTGAATCAAGCTCTGTTTGACTCGATTCAATCTTGATTTCCATTCTGGATTAAATCGAGTTTCGGCTCGATTTGATTCAAAGAAATTTAGACTTTCTGGATTTCAATTGCCCTCCTCCGATTCGATTCAGACTTACACTATTTTCTAATTCAACTACCTTCCCATCCCCTCTCCCCAGCTAAAAATTTTTTTTTATTTTTTTTTATTCTTTTTTTCTTCTTTCTCTTTCGTATATTAGAGAGAAAAGGGGGTCAAACATTTTTGTTATTTTCGTTCTAGTGAATAACCATATTCCACCCAAAATACACAAACATAAGTCTCGCGCCGGAGCCCGCCACCGTCGGAATCGCAGAAACCGGAGAGCAAGAAAGCTTGCTGCGTCGCTCAATCTCCCTTCTGAAGCAATACCGTTTATCGCTAACTTATTTAAATTAGGAACCTTACATAACAAACAATTCAATATCTCGATAACTTCCGGTAACACACCCACCAATTCTTTCGCTGAACCCTCTTACTCTCTAGTCGCTTTCGACGAAGAGGAATCGTCAACCCCCTCCGAACACGTAAATTCACCCGCTGAACCCTATTACTCTCCAGTCGCTTTCGACGAAGAGGAACCGTCAACCCCCTTCGAACACGTAAACTGTCCCGCCTTTATTTCGAGTCCACTTACGTATAGGATCTTCCCCGATTCCCCTATCTCCTTGTCTCCACCTCCAAACCCCGAGGTTCCGGACTTCGGGAGGACGGATTTCTGCGGAGATCTCCGAGCCCCGAGTTCCTCGATCTCGAGGAGGAGGAAGAAGCTCCCTTAGAGCCTCCGATCTTCGAATCCCACGATCTCGAGGGTGGACCTCCTCCCCCTTCTCCTGTCCCCAGCGTGGAATATCTAGACGAGCTTCCACCACTTCTACTTCGTTCGTTTTTCGCTCCTGGCTCCCTCCAGTCGTTAAACGCCATCCTGTCTGTCCTCCCAATGTGTTCCAATCCCCTCCCTCCTGACGCATTTTCAATCGGGCCTGACCAGTTCGATCTGGAAACCGTTCGCGTCTACCTTCCCCACCTCTCTCCTGACAGAACTATTCCCGTCTTCTTCCCCCACACGTACCCAAATTATTATTTAGTCCCGAAATTAATGTTCCTCAACCATTTTCGCCCCAATTTCGCTACTGTAAGAGAAATTAGAGAATAATATTTCTAGATAATATGGACACAATTACACATACACACGTGCGAATACCCTGTTCGTTACACTAGTATAGAACATTATAAATGTAAGTATACCGGGTGTCCCAGACCACCCGTCCCACCCGATTTTTTCGTAAACGCGACATTTTAAAGAAAAATGTTTCAGACAAAAGTTGTAGGGTTTTAAAAGATCTATTCACTGATTTTATCAGTTTGACCTTGGATGGCGTCGCCAAGGTCAGATCAAAATAACATTAACTTTTTTAAATAGGACACCTCATTTTTGGTTCCAGAATCTAATAGCTGGTGTCAAGACCTTTCCAAAACACTATAAGAAAGTTTATTTTTATTGAGTACTTTCCGAGTTGTGAGGCTTGAAAGTTACGGTGTACTGTTACCTTCAAGCGTCATAACTCGGAAAGTCCTTAACCAAAATAAACTTATTTATAGTGTTTTGGAAAGCTCTCGAAATCGACTACAAGAAAATGCAATGAAAAATATACCTGTTTCAGACCACCCGTCCCACCCTTTTAAAACGTAGGGATGTGCTTGTACAAAAAAATGGCTCAGACAAAATTTGCATGATTTCGAGGGATCAACCTGATGATGATCTTGAATTCGACCTTGAGATCGATCTTGGGCATAAGTCAAAGTAACATTTTTAAAATGTAAAAACGAAATAATCGGTGCCGCCTGTAGGTATTAGCGTTACCTAAGGTGTACCACGTGTAGGTAACAAGATCGTACTTACACCTTATCGGGGTGCTTTTTTAAGGTGGTTCCCCTCGCCGTCACCTTTGTCGGGGTGCTTTCATAAGGTGGTTCCCCTTGCCGTCACCTTTGTGCATACGCATGTTGTTCAGTCTCGATGTTCAAAATGTCCACCACGTGCATTTATACAGGCTGTTACCCTACTTTGGAAATCATCCGTCGCCCGACGAATTTCGTCAGTATCTAGAGACTGAATGACTTGTCGAATTCTGTTTTTCATATCTTCTGCAGTCGTAGGTCGTTCGCGGTATACAAGGTCTTTTATTCGTCCCCACAAATAATAATCTAAAATTGTAAGGTCCGGTGATCGTGGTGGCCAATTATGTGGACCATGTTTACCTATCCATCGGCCGCGAAATATGCGGTTCAGTTGATGACGAGCAATGACAGACGTGTGGGCGGGACATCCATCCTGTTGAAACCACATATTTAGACGTAATTGGAGTGGAATATCTTCAAGTAAACGTGGAAGTTCGTTTTCGAGTAAATCGGCGTATAAAAAACGGTTTAAATTCTCTTGAAAGAAAAATGGTCCCACGATATGCGTATCAACAATTCCGCACCAAACATTGACTTTCCAGATACGTTGATGATCCATTTCTCGATACCAATGTGGATTCTCTTGTGCCCAATAACGAAAATTATGTGTGTTTATTTCGCCGTCACTTTTAAAGGTGCACTCATCAGAAAATAAAATACTTCTATGGAAATTATGTAATTGTTGAGTAATCCAATTACAGAATATCAGTCTTTGTCTATGATCGTTTAATGTCATGGCCTGGTGAAGTGACATTCGATATGGATGGAATGAATTTTCACGAAAAATTCGACTGATCGTGCTTCGACTTATTCCACTATCTCTTGCTCGTCGCTTTAAAGAATCATTCGGGGTTACAAAGGCAGATGCAATTACATCAGGTGCTCTTACTGAACGAACTGATCGATGAATTTGCCTTCCCTTATTATGATCCGGCTGAACAATACCTTTTACAATTATTCGACGTTGTAAGCGACTGAAAACTTTGCGCGAATGTGGTGTATGATCGGGATATTCATTTCGCCACATTATTTCAGCTGCTCGAAAACTTCCAGCTCTACCCAAAACTGACATCATTAACGCAGCTTCTTCGTTTGGGTAAGGCATAACTACAAATTACGCTTACGACCGGGTTGCTTATTAGAAAACGTGAATTGGTGACGAGTTGCGTAATATTATGAATTCTAAGCAATGACTTTTAGGAGTGGTATGTAAGGGTGCTTTTTCGTGAAAATTACTTTATTGCTACAATAATCAACATTAAATGAAGATTAATATTAATAAATCAAGAATAAACGGCATCATAGAGCTGTACCGAATGTTAGAGATCTCGGTAATTAGGTATCTTCAAAACTCTACGCGTAGGACTATAGGTACGCGCACCGGCAGAAATGGTGTCTCTCGACGCTAGCGCTCGGCTGCCGCACACACGCGGAGCCGCGCTCGTACGTGTGTCTTGGCTGCGCGGCGACGATCGGGGTGCGGGCGGAAAGTGGTGGGGGGCTTTACGATAGTGCATCCTCCTCGCTCGACGCTGGGTCGAGAGAGAAAGCATTAATCGACGTGATACCATGGGCGAAGTCGGTGTCCTCTGCTTATATTTTTCATTGCATTTTCTTGTAGTCGATTTCGAGAGCTTTCCAAAACACTATAAATAAGTTTATTTTGGTTAAGGATTTTCCGAGTTATGACGCTTGAAGGTTACAGTACACCGTAACTTTCAAGCCTCACAACTCGGAAAGTACTCAACAAAAATAAACTTTCTTATAGTGTTTTGGAAAGGTCTTGACACCAGCTATTAGATTCTGGAACCAAAAATGAGGTGTCCTATTTAAAAAAGTTAATGTTATTTTGATCTGACCTTGGCGACGCCATCCATGGTCAAACTGATAAAATCAGTAAATAGATCTTTTAAAACCCTACAACTTTTGTCTGAAACATTTTTCTTTAAAATGTCGCGTTTACGAAAAAATCGGGTGGGACGGGTGGTCTGGGACACCCGGTATAAGCCGGCAGTGGGAACGCACAAGTCAGATCCGTCCGACTATCCGACCCGTCCACAGACCGAGCATTCTCGATCGCTCCTTAAAGACGAGCATTCTCGTCGCACTCCGATATCCTAGACGGGCATTCCCGTCGCTATCCTCGGCCGAGTATCCTCGACCAGTCGTCTCAGATATCCTCGACGAGCATTCTCGTCATCATCACCGGCCGAGCATTCTCGACCAATCACGTCCGATATCCTCGACGAGCATTCTCGTCATCATCACCGGCCGAGCATTCTCGACCAATCACGTCCGATATCCTCGACGAGCATTCTCGTCATCATCACCGGCCGAGCATTCTCGACCAATCACGTCCGATATCCTCGACGAGCATTCTCGTCATCATCACCGGCCGAGCATTCTCGACCAATCACGTCCGAGATCCTCGACGAGCATTCTCGTCATCATCACCGGCCGAGCATTCTTGACCAATCACCGTCGTCCTCAAATACCGTTACCGTCGAACCGACAAACTTCGTAACCCATATCGGCAGGGCACAAGCAACCTGTCGATCGAGCGCCCCACTTGCACGGGGCGCGCTCGGGCGAATCGCGGCGGCGACCGCGCCGGCAACGACCCGCATTTGCGCACACGCTTACACGACCGCGTTAGCCAATCCCGCCGCGCCCCGCGACTCCCCGACCGTACGGGCAAGCCGCCCGCATAACTTCTTAGCGTAACCGAAAAACTTGTGCATAGATAGTTCTAGCATTAGATATAAACCGCGCCGCGTAACTGGTAAGCCGAGTACCAGCCATATTGTTACCTCTATCGGTATCGCTTTGCGATCTCTCTGTTATTAGCACGATCATTATCTTTTATTTTCATATCTCGCTATTTTGTTAGTTCTTTTATTTCCGTTCCTGTTCATTCTGTCAACTCTTTTTGCAACTGTTATTATCAATAAAGCATCCACTGTCTGTTGCTACGTAAAACACTGGGTATAGTCATTGCGGATACCTGACCAACCGACGAGCCTTATCCGGTCCGATCCCCTTTTTTTTTTTTTTTTGTTAACGGAGAGGAAATGCGTTACCGCATACCCCAGGCCCCGGGGGAGGCCTGGCGGTTATGTGGGGCTCTTCCCCGCCGACAACGTGTCGGCGAGGACATACCCACTAACCTCTCCGGGTGTCCAGCTCAGGTCCTTGACTGGGGGGGACTCCGGGAACGCGTACAGCATGCTTCCGGAGCCCCCCGGACAAGGTCGGCCGAGGCCGACTCAGCACGCCGGGGGGCACCCTGGTGCGGGTCCCCCGGCAGGGCCGTGAGGCCAAGCCGGCCTAAGGTCGGGGGAGAGGGACACCAGCCCTCCCCCGCCTCTTCCCCTTGTGATGTTTACGGGGGTAAAGCCCGGGAGTCCGGACCCCCGGCCGGATGTCCCGGGCCCCTACGCGCCGGACTAGCCCGGCGCGGCGGCATACTCTTCTCCGTGTTGGGGAGGGTGGAGGTAGGAAGGAGTTCCTTCCCCTCCCCCCACCAGCACCCCGGCGAGGCGCTAGAGGGGGAGCGATGGCGCATTGTGACGCTCCCCCGGACCGTTAGGTCAGGTTTGCCTCGCCGGGCTCACTTACATGGGGAGCTGCCCTCCTCCCACGGCTGCGCGTCCCGAAAACTGGGCCGGCAGCCGCAGGGGAGGAGGGTCGCTCCATTTCATCATTCCTGTGGCTGTCGCCGTCGTCCCTCTCTTCCGCAATAGTGTGGAGCGAGGGGGCGATCGCCACGGCTCTTCTGCCCCGCCGCCGCCCAGTGGAACTCCGGGGGCGGGGGCCGCTTCTTCTCGGTCGGGGCGGACGGGGCGGGGGCCGAGACGATGCGTGACCCCCCTCTCCGCCGCCCCTTCTGTTCCTCGCGTCGCCTGGGGGCATACGACCCCCAGGCTGACGCTCCCGCACCTTTTCGGCCTCCTCCTTCTGCAGCATGACTCGCTCGCAGAAGGAGGAGACCGCCTTCCAGGCGCTCTCCCTGCCGACCATCTGACTGATGATGGCCGGCAGGGAGAGGTCATCTCCCACTTCGGCCCTCAAGACTCCGCGCAGCTCTTCCCACGCTGGACACTCTTCCAGCGTGTGCCGCGCGGAGTCCCGGGCGGCGCCACAGTGGTGGCACTGTGTCGTCGGCTCCCTCCTTATCCTGCACAGGTACTCACCGAAACAACCATGCCCGGTGAGCACCTGTGTCATCCTGTAGGACAAGCCGCCAAACGGGCGGCCCACCCACTCGTCCAGGTGTGGTAGGACGGCCTCCAAGATCCGAGATCCGGCCGCCGGCGGGTTGTCGATGAGATTCCTCTTCCATGACCTCATCACCCGCCGACGGGCCCTCTCCCGCTCCGGTCCGATCCCGAAGTTCCCGCACCGCACCGAACCGACCGAAACCGCGTACCGTTACAATTTAAAAATTTTTTTCAGATATTCTGTATAATTTTATAACTTTTTTAGATTTTTTATACGAATTAGAACTCTTCAAAAATACTTAGAAAATGTACACCTTTACTCAGAATTTTTCTTATAGTTAATTATGAAATATTTTAAAATTCCTAAGATTTTTTATAAAATTTCTATAATTTTGATTATTCTATAATTTTTAATAAAATGTTAAAAAATCTAAAAACGTTAAAAGTATTTTTTTAAAATTATAACATGAGAAATCGCAAAATTTCTTCGAATGTATATGTATGAAAAATTTTAAGAGATGTAGACTTTCTGAGTATTTCTGAAAAATTGTTTCAGTTCGTATAAAAATTATGAGAAAAATTTTCATTAGAGTAATGAGCAATAAAAATAGAATGACGCTATTATCATAAAAGTGTACAAAGTAAACGCACCATATACTTTGTTTATAATTTCTATATAATTATCTTGCATTGTTGTTTCTTATATCTCAATATATTTATATATATTATTGAAATAAAATTATATAACTGTTTACAGAAAAACAAATAAATAAAAGCTGCGCATTTAACAAGAGCAATATTGGCCAGGCACCACCGCCAGCTCCTTCAAACTTGGATTTTATGGTTCAAATTGCAGAAGAAAAAGACACAGTGATGGAAGACGAGGAGAATGAACGTCCTAATATTTTTGATGCACCAATAATAATAGGTATATACATTCAATATTAATATCGCCAAATATTTGTTGTAACATCTGTATGTAAACTTTAATGAAATTTTTTAGATAACACTCCCATGGAAAACGTAGAAGACGTATTTAATGTAAATGGTAAATCATTTTTGTATATTATTTGCATTCAACTTAGAAGCTATCATTTTATATACATAATTTTTTTTCTGTTGCAGTTGACATACAACAAATGTTGCGTATGCAAGCAGCATCGAATGTTACTCAAAGACAGATACTACAACGATTAGTAAAAATAGAAAACGCGTTGAAACACCGCGCGTTAAGTCCTAATAAAATTAAGGACGATCTTATAAAACCATATTTACCGTTAACAACAGTTGCAGTCGTGAAGGAATTTGATGCGTTATTGAAAGCATCAGATGATGCTGTGATACAGTTTGTAAGTTTACAAATTTAACTTTTAATTTTCCAATACAATATAGTTAAACATAAATTATACAAGACTATCGTACTCATTTTTCAATATTTTACAATGCTACTGAGATTTTAACTCGTGCCCAATATGGTGACCATTAAAATCCCATTTCAATACCAATTTGAATACATGTATATATATATATATATATATATATATATATATATATATATATAAATTTAATTACTATTTTTTTGTTTTAATAGAAAGAGTTTTTATCAAAAACGGGTGATAATAACGCCAGAGATAACATTCTTCGTATTCTTAAAAAAACATTTACAAATCAATGCTCCATGAGATGTTCCTGGAAAGGACTGCGACAAAATTTTCAAGTTTCAAACTTACATCTCATACAAATTATAAAAAGTACGTTACAAATGTTATATCAATAAATTAGAACTTTGTATTGTAACAATTTTATTAAATATGTCATTTCTTTTCCAGAAGAGGTAACACTACGTTACGCGACGTTCACTGAAGCAGAATTTGAAAACGTTGTTGCAGAGTGGCTACGCTTTGCGAAACAACAAAATGATAGAGAACGAGCAAAGGAAAATATTGAGATCGAAAATGTTGTCAGAAATGTTGAAAATAATTAGAATTAAATGTTCAAAATAAAAGTTCAAATTAAAAGTTCCTATATTAGAATTGTGGAAAAAAAATTTGTAGCGTTTTACTCTAAGAAAAATATTTGAATTTTACTAAAAAAAAGTTTTTTTGTAAAACGCTACGAACTTTTAATCACCCAATATTAAATATTAAAAGTTTCTATATTATATTATATAATAAAATTAATATATTTTATGAATTATACATTTAAAAATTAAATTTTTATTTTTATATAAATTTTCTTTAAATAGAAATTTTATCCTATATATGTTATAGATTTGACAGACTGTTTTGCTTTATAGAGATGTAAAATGAGATGTAAAATAAAATGTGATGTACTTTAAGTTTCATATGCAACAAATAAAATGTGATATACTTTAATTAAAATAAAATGTGATATACTTAAGTTTAATATACAAATTAAGTATTTTATTTCTCCTTATACATTAAGTATTATTATATTTCTCGTTAAATTCATTTGCCTTTTTTACATCTAATTCCAGAAAAGATCTTTCGATTATTTCAAAGCAAAGGCAAACTGTTTTGTTTGCTTTTGCTTTAAATTAATTCAAAGTTCTTTTCTGAAATTAGTATGTGTAAAAAGACAAATGGAATTAAGTTTAGTAACATAACACAGGCTACAGCAATATAACAACGTTCCAAATATTTGTTTGGACTACATTAATATTATATTACAGTTATGTAACATTTTAAGCACACTGCATCGCTGTAATATAAAATTGCATATTTATGTTATACAGGGTGTCCCAAACCAATGTATAAAGATTATTATGATGAGGTAGAAGGGATCGAGATAAATGAAAAAGTCTAATACCATTTTGCGATATTTGCAATAATTTTTGAGTAATAAAATATTAAGGTTAGCCGAATAAGAGCACGCGGAGAGACAAGCGGTCGCTCGTCTGAGCCGTAGGACCGCCCACTACGGCCCGATTGTAGGCGACGGTAAGTGGCGCGCGGTAAGGGAAAGGATAACTTGGCACCGTACCGCGTCGAGATGGGCGGTCTTACGGCTCAGGCGACCAACCGTTTGCCTTTCCGCGCGCTCTTATTCGGCTGACTTTAATATTTTATTACACGAAAATTATTGCAAATATCGCAAACTGTTATTAGACTTTTTGATTTATCTCGATCCCTTCTACCTCATCGTAGTAATCTTTATACATTGGTCTGGGACACCCTGTATAACTGCAATGTTCTATGAGTGGGAAATTACAACTAACGTGGACGTTACATGTAACGGACACGTTATATTGCGTGTTACTTTCGGGTTTATTGCGTCAACGTTGCTGTTACGTAACTGTGTTTGCTGGGACATATTATTTATTTATTTTTAAATTACAAACGAACGAACAAACGTTTCGACTTGGAGTTGCTTTGGAGTCATCTTTATCGCAACCATATTAATTGAAATACGAACAATCATTCTGTCATTACAAAACATAGACTTAATTGTAATTATGATTTTGATTAGGAGAACATAACAATCTTAGACAATGAATGTTTCTTAGCTAGGCGGTTGATATCTGAAATGTTACATATTCAATTACAAAATAACAGTCTCAATTTATAATCAGATACTGAATGCCTGCATGATTTGTATCCTTCGTTATTAAATAAATTGTACTAGATAATATGGTAAATTTAACATGCTTCGGAACAATATACAATTTATGACTGATTTTAATTGCAGTAGTTGACTTGCCGCTAATTTATTTTTATTTTTATTTAACATAACGATTTGTGACTCACGTTTAATTGTAATGATTGACTCGCCGCTAATTTTATTTCTATTTATTTTTATTTTTACTTAACATGACCTCAGTTTTCTTTTATTATTTCTCCGTCCGTATATATGTATTTATTTATTATTTGTATATTCTTGACCGTTTGACTTTCCGTGTGGCGTTAAAGTAAGATGTTATAATCTGAGCAACTCGATTTACAGTTAGTATACATTCTTACTTGAGATAGTGAGCACGCGTTGTTGTTGAACGATAAACGTTTGAGTGTATATTTTGACAAAAGAAATTTATTTCCTATGGAAAAAAATTTACCCAAGGCTTCCTTATTCTTTTTCAGTTCAAACAGGTGAGTCACGAAAATATAGTCTTAATTAAGATAATTATTTGCTATCTAAAACAAAACATACCTTAGTTGTACTGATAAGTGTCATTTCCTGCGACACTGCTACGGGTAAAGATGTCATTACGGATTTGGCAAACCGTTAGTGACTTGACTGCTCCCCGTTTTTGATGACTGATGACGGCTAGAATTGTTTTTATTTTTTATTGATACCCTGAAGATGACTCCAAAGCGAGTCGAAATGTTTGTTGGTTCATTTCCAATTTAAAGATAAATAAATAATTTGTATAATATATTAATATGATTGCGCATTTTTACTCGCACTGACTCTTATTAGCCTAATTTCCAATTACTATTTGTTTTAACATAATAATTATATAATACTATATAGTTGATAATATAGATATTAATAATTTATTAAATGGCCAACAAAAAAATAATTAGTGAATGATTACTTGCATTAATGAAAAAATACTTGAATTATCTTGAATAAATTAATAATACAACAATGCATAAAATACTAATAATACAATCTTTATTCTTATAATTTCAGACTGTCAAACATATCAATGGACATTGGAACGCTTTAATTTTAGCTAGTGCCAGTAACCGAACGTTAAAATATATATATATATATATATATATATATATATATATATATATATATATATATATACTACTGTGTCCAAAAAGTAAGGTGACATTGCATTTATTTCGAAAATTCTTTATTTATTCTTGCAAATCAATTTCGTCCCCTTCAAAGTAATCCTCCCCTGATATAATACACTTATTCCAACGGATTTTCCAATCTTCGAAACAGTTGTAATAATCGATTTCAGGAATGGCCTTTAGCTCCTTCTTCGCAGCGGCTTGAATCTCTTCTATCGACTCGAAACGGTGATTCGTGATTTTTTAACCAAAAACTCGACTAATATCGTTCCACAACCACCGTATTCACCTAATTTGGCTCCATGCGACTTCTGGCTATTCAGCAAACTCAAGCAAGTCGATAGAAGAGATTCAAGCCGCTGCGAAGAAGGAGCTAAATGCCATTCCTGAAATCGATTATTACAACTGTTTCGAAGATTGGAAAATCCGTTGGAATAAGTGTATTATATCAGGGGGGGATTACTTTGAAGGGGACGAAATTGATTTGCAAGAATAAATAAAGAATTTTCGAAATAAATGCAATGTCACCTTACTTTTTGGACACAGTAGTATATATATATAAAATTTAAATTAAAATTATGTAGAAAGCATTCAAAGGATTATTATTAATTAAAATGCCAAAATATTTTTTCAAAAGTTAATTAAGAGGATTTTTCTTTTTAATACAAAAATCATTTGCTCTTACAATTAGTGAAATGATTAAGGATTAAAGTTAATCATTTCACATAATGGACCTCAGGTCATTCCATTGATTATTATTTAAGTAAATGCGCAACGACTCTAAATTTTTAGTACAAACAAGTGTAATATCAATTTTTAAAAAATATTTACTGTAAGATTTATATTTATAAATATTTAATGATAATTGTCTCTTTAATATATGGTCAGAACATGTTCGGCCATTGGGATATTTACCTTACTATCTAACTTGTTATTCAATTTACGCAAGAAACTTTAATTAGTTGCATCGACAACAGAATACAACAGATAATTATTGTAGATAATGAATCCTGTACTTGTTATTTTATTTTATATTGACTGTTAACATTATAATTCTGCCGTTAACACAATTTGGCAAAACTTTATTAATCAGTAATAGCATTGATCTATATCAATGCAGTCAATCTTTAGACAAGAGATTGTGAGAAATTGTTTTAAAAATTCCACGTGTAAAAAGATATTTTTTCTGCAAAATCGCTCTAACATGAATAGAACATTTATAAGTTTAGTCTCTTGCGGCGCATTACGCCCAGAGTTGATCAAGTCGTAATCGTGACTGGATTTTATCCCTTGTTGGTTTTTATGAGCTTTTCTTCAAAAGCTCACGTGATAAATGAATACACACACACCCACACACCCATACACACACGCGCGCGCGCGCACACACACACATACTCAAGGTGTCTCAAGATTATCGGAAATCTTTTTGAAAGCGTATTCTTTGAAATATTCTAGGACAAAAATCCTAATACAAAAATCGAGGTTACAATATTAGCGATTAAATTATTAGTTCATCAAAGTTCACGAATTGTAGAGTAGACATTTCGTTTCGGCATAATAAATAATTTTAATAAATAATTTTAATAAATAATAGAAGTGGCATAACAAATCATATTTCTTTAATAATATTAAGATTTTTATATAAACATGCAATAATATTTTTATTAAGAAACTATTTCTGCTTTCATACAGAATCTATTTGTACATTACGTATATACCTTATTAATATTTTAATAAATCAAAATATATCATAAAAATATGTAGTAGCAAAACATCACGACATATCCAGCAAACAAAAATAAACTCAAATGTATTGAAAACTGCAGTTTATTTTAATTTACCCAAATTTGCTCTTTAGAGTAAATTATTATTCTCGGATTATTATTCCCGGATTATATTTGAATTCAAATGGATTTAAATAGATTGAAATGGATTGAAATACAAAATGTGCTATTCATTATTTTGAATTCGGATGGATTCACGTGCTCATATTATTTTTGGATTCAAATGAATTGAATCGAAATGTATATTCTATTCATTATTTTAAATTTGGATGAAATCATGACCCATTATAGTATTTTTGGATTCAAATAAATTCAAAAGCGAAATAAGCTCATGTTGTATTTGGATGTATTCATATCCATATCATTTTTGGATTCAAATGGATTCAAAAAATCTAAAGCGCAAATTAGAAAATATTAAAATGAATTCATTTCTAATTATTTTAATTCATTTTGTTAGCTGTGTGAGGTATCAGAATAAATATTATAATCCTGTTTCTTTGCATTAAACTCATATAAAAAGATCTCCAAATTTTGAAATTTTCATAGTTTTCGCATTAGCAAATTGTAATGGATAAACTGTGTGCTTCAAGAATAAATTTTATTAAAAATTATTGCATTAAAAGTGACAATAATAACTGATATTTATTAACCCCTTGTTATTAACCCTTAAACACACCGATCCTGTAAAATACGGAACACATTGTTGGGTCTGGGAGACATTTTTAACTTTGAGAAGCTATAACTTTGATTACAATCAATATTTTGCTACAATTTTTTTTTTTTAAACAAAAGTTCAAAATCTCAGGAGTGTGACTGCATAATCGGCATTGCCGACAAATAATTTATTGTGAAGTTATAAAAGCAAAACCATTAAGCAAAAATGAGAAATTGATCAAAAATCCACTTTTCCTTCAAAAAATCATATCTTCGCAACAACAAATGTTTAAGAATTGTCAAATACGGCGTTTTAAAGCTAAAGAGTCTCATTTGTAAAATAAAATTTGACAAAGTCATTTCTTTTGAAAAGTATAATTATGTAACATGGAAAATATGATTTTTGGGCATCTAAAAATCCACTTTTAAAAAAAAAATTATATCTTTGCAACAAAAAACTTCAAAAAACTTTACAATACGGCGTTTCAAAGCTGAAGATTCATACTTTCAAAAAAAAATATTATATTATTTTCATTTCTATTAAAAAATGTACTTACGTAACAAGACGAATATGAGGAATTTTTGATTAAATCGTGTCTAAAATAGAAAATTAATGTGTTTCATGATGTATTTCAGAAAAACTCTTTTTTCTACAACATTTTATAGTATTCCAACTTTAGACAGAGTATATGTGAGTAACATCTGCAAATCGACTTGTTCAAACGTATTTTGTCCAGTTTTTTTATGTAAAATACTCACAAAAAAAGTTGTACTTACACACTATATGGGTCGCATTGACCCTAACAAAACTTTGCTGCCGTTTGAATTCTAGTTGACCAAAAAAGTTGATCAACCATATCAATTGAAAGAGGAGATTTCAAACTTTTTTTACGTCTTGGTCCGAACCTCCTATTTCATTCCGTCTTCACATAGCAAGCGTTCAAAACTTCATATGGGGTCTCTCAGACCCACTTACGTGTTTAAGATTTAATATTCATTATTTATAAATCTAAATATTCATTACGTTACATAGATATTTTGTAAAATTTATAATAAAGAACTTATATAAATGTGTAATCATATTTTTATTAAAAAATTATTTTTGTTTCTATGTGACATATATGAACCATAAAAATAAATTTATAATCATATTTATCTGTCTCGTATATTTTATTGTAAACATTTTTGTGATAATATCAATAGATGAATGATAGTAAAATTATAATAAAGAATTTATATAAAAAAACAGTAGTTGGACTTAATATGGAAAATATTAATTTATTAATTTTTTTAGTTAATCGATAATTAATTTAAAAGAATGTTATCGATTAATTACAATTTATTTTGTTGTATAGATTGCATGTATATTATTTTACATAGCGTATGTAAACAACATGAAGTTTAAAGAGAGTACAATATCTAGAAGCATTTAAATTATTTATGTATATAATTATTAATGTAAATAATTATTTTTAATAATTTTATTTGATAAATAATTTTATTTAATTAATAATTATTAATTAAATATTTATTTATAAGCTTATATACACTACTAAAAAAAAAAAAGATAGGGTGTCTTTCCAGACACCAAAAATTAGGCTATTTTCAAATGACTGTAACTCGGTGAAAAATTATCGTAGATAAAAAATAAAAAAAAGAATTTTGAAGCTTGAAGATCGAGCTTTAACGCTCTACCAGCAGATTTTCAAAATTCTTTTAACTTCCTTGTCTTATGCGGTAAAAAAGCACACCTTATTTTGTTCGTTAAAATTTCGTATTTTTGACACTTTGCAGCTCGACCAACAAATTTTTTTCGAATAATTCAAATAAAGATTTATAAACTACAACATTTTACCTATAAAACACTTTTATTAAAATTTCTCTACGATTTTTTTTGACCGAGTTACGCAACTTTGAAGCTAAACCTGCATTTTTTACAAATGATATCCGTACTCCGTGAAAAATCATCGTAGACAAAAAGACAAAAAACCATTTTAAAGCTCGAAGTTTCAGCTTTAACATGCTATTAATGATTTTCAAAAATTTTTTCAATTTTTTAGTACTATGCCCCAAAAAGGATACACTGTTTTTTCTTTAAAATTACGTATCTTTAACAGCCTGTAGTTCAATAAAAAATTTTTTCTCGACAAATTCAATGCAAGTGCCATAAAGTATGACATTTTTCTTTACAAAATGCTTTTTTTAAAATTTTTTTTATGATTTTTTTTGACCGAGTTACAAGACTTCGAAGAAATACATTTTTTACAGTACATTTTTCCGAAAAATGACGTCTACTGCCGACATTAGCATTACCCAATGTGCACCACGTGGAGGTTGCCGGTTGGATTTTTGCATATCGCGTGTGTGTGTGTGTGTGTGTGTGTGTGTGTGTGTGTGTGTGTGTGTGTGTGTGTGTGTCACAGCAAAGATAAGAAGCCCACAGTTTGTCATTTCTGCAGTATTTAACAACTCCAAACCCTCTTTACTGTGTGTGTGTGTGTGTGTGTGTGTGTTTGTGTGTGTGTGTGTGTGTGTGTGTGTGTGTGTGTGTATCACAGCAGAGATAAGGACCCCGCAGTTCGTCACTTCTGCAGTATTTAATTACTCCGAACCCTCTCTGCTGTGTGTGTGTATGCGCGCGCGCGCATGAGTGTTCAATAGTGTATATTTTCTCCTCTCTGATCAATTACTGCTTGCAAGCGTTTGCATTTATACATCTTGCGGAATGATGCGCCAAATTTCCGTTAAAATTTCTCCTAATTCTTCTAAATTTCGCGGCTATTCCTTGCGACGCCTTAATCATCGTTCCATTTCATCCCAAATGTGCTTGATTGGATTTAAGTCCGGGCTATTGGTGAAATGATTTAACAGTCTAATTGCGTGTCGTTGAAAAAAACGTCGCGTTATATTCGCCGTATGAGGTCGAGCGTTGTCCTGCATGAAAATAAAGTTCCGACAGGTTCGATTTAATAGCAAAACGTGTGGTTGTAGAATATTGTTGATATAACGAACACACACGAAAGATACACTATTGAACACTCATGCGCGCGCGCGCATACACACACACAGCAGAGAGGGTTTGGAGTCATTAAATACTGCAGAAGTGACGAACTGTGGGGTCCTTATCTCTTCTGTGATACACACACACACATACATAAACACATACACAATAAAGAGGGTTTGGAGTTGTTAAATACTGCAGAAGTGACAAACTGTGAGCTCCTTATCTCTGCTGTGACACACACACACACACACACACACACACAAACACACACACACACACACACACACACACGATGTGCAAAAATCCGACTGGCAATCTCCACGTGATGCACATTGGGTAATGCTAATGTCGGCGGTAGATGTCATTTTTCGGAACTGTAAAAAATGTATTTCTTCGAAGTCTTGTAACTCGGTCAAAAAAAATCGTAGAGAAAATTAAAAAAAAAACATTTTGTAGAGAAAATGTCATACTTTATGGCACTTGCATTGGATTTGTCGAGAAAAAATTATTTATTGTGCTACAGGCTGTTAAAAATACGTAATTTTAAGGAAAAATCAGTGTATCTTTTTTGGGGCATAGTACTAAGAAATTGAAAAAATTTTGAAAACCATTAATAGCATGTTAAACCTAAAACTTCGAGCTTTAAAATGGTTTTTTGTTTTTTTGTCTACGATGATTTTTTACGGAGTACGGATATCAATTGTAAAAAATGCTGGTTTAGCTTCAAAGTTGCGTAACTCGGTCAAAAAAAAAAAAAAAAAAAAATCGTAAAGAAATTTTAAAAAAATATTTTGTAGGTAAAATGTTGTGTTTATAAATCTTTACTTATGAATCTTTATTTGAATTATTTGAAAAAAATTTGTTGGTCGAGCTGCAAAGTGTCAACAATACGAAATTTTAACAAACAAAAGAAGGTGTGCTTTTTTACTGAATAAGACAAGGAAGTTAAAAGAATTTTGAAAATCTGCTAGTACAGCGTTAAAGCTCGATCTTCAAACTTCAAAATGCTTTTTTTATTTTTTATCTACGATGGTTTTTCACCGAGTTACAGTTATTTGAAAATGGCCTAATTTTTGGTGTCTGAAGAGTGTTCTTTATTTTTTTTTTTGAGTAATGTATATTTGAATTTAAAATAAAAACTGTGTCTATATATATATGAACCCATAATGGTCACCCGGGGTCCAAAAGAACCTACGCGTCCTAAGGGTACACAGACCATTCAAAATCGAACAATCTTCTATAAAATTAATTTTTATTTGAAAGTACCTCTTCTTAAAAATACACTCCTAAATTTTTTTGAATTATCTCAAAAACTAAAAATTTCATGAATATTTTTGTAAAAAAAGTCAAATTTTGCAATTTTTTTAATTTGAATTTGTTTATTATGTTAAATTTATTTGAAAGTATATTATCTTAAGAATACACCTTAAAATTTTTATTGAATTTTCTCAAAAATTGAAAAATTTATGGGTATTTTCGTAAAAAAGTCAAATTTTGCAGTTTTCTTTATTTGAATTTTTTCATTATGTTAAATTCTAATTTAAAAAAAATTATTGGATGATAAAGAACAAACTTCAAAGTATGTCCAGTAAAATTTTTGCAACAAAATATCAAAGAACTGGCAAATGATTTTGTGCAAGGGGGTGCAATGGACCCCATGTGACCATTATATATCAACTGCTTTTTTATAAATTCTTACGTGACGTTATTTTTCTGACATATATATGTGATGTAATCTGTATCAATTTTTATACTTATAACTTTGTTCTAGAATAATTACTAATTCTACTCACAAATAGTTTATCCACTATTGATAATTACCACAAAAACAACAATTACAATAATATACTCAAATAGACATAATTATAAACTTATTTTGACAATTTATACATGTTACATAGTAACAAATAATTTCTTAGTAAGAATAATATTACATTTTTATATGAAAATCTCATTTGTTGAAGGGCCCGATTTGTGGTACCACTTTTAACACTTGTTATAACATTATGTCTAATTATACGAAATGTTAGCTTTACAATTCTCGAACTTCAATCATTAATAATACATAGGCCTACAAAGTCTGAATTACGTAAATATTTTCATAATGAATTCGAATCTGTAACTAACATTTCTTCATTACATCAAGTTTATGAAATATTCTTACCTCAAAATATCCAAAATGGGCCTTTTTAGATCTTTAAGATTTAAATATCTCGGTAACCTGACGTGATGGACCAATTTGGACTACGAATTTGATTGCAGCATGCTAAAAACCCTCGGGATTACATACTGCTGCTTTTGAGTCAAAATTCATATAGACTTTTGTAATTTAATAACTATCTATTATAACCTCACATTTAATAACTATCTACTATAGCCTCACATTTATATTACAATTTTTGTATTAGGATATATATCCCTGTATATATACCTATATAAATATGTGTTTGCGTTTGTGCGTGCGTGTGCGTGCGTGTGCGTGCGTGTGCGTGCGTGTGCGTGCGTGTGCGTGCGTGCGTGCGTGCGTGTACGACTTCTTAGTAAACCAAACTCCACGGGGTGTCCACACCTCGCGGAGTAAGATCACTTGGGTCTCTACCGCCGATTACTCTCGCGTAACCGTCCTCTGCGCCGCGCGCCGTCGATTTCTAGAGACCCTATAAAGAGAGATTCTCCAACTCGTCACGTGATTGCTCCTAAACTCTAATTGGTTGGGGTAAGTTTGCACATCTGCGCTCCATGAATTCGCACTATAACCCTATGCTTGGATGGCTTGACTGTCAGACAGCTGTCAGGATACGTGATACGTGATTATGTACAGTCGTGAGCTAAAAGGTTGCAACACATTTTCTTCGATGGATTTTGGAATGTAGACTTGCTTATCGATCGGCAAACGTAATTGGTTGGATCCATAGGTAAGACCCAATTATGTTCGCCGTTCGATGAACAAGTCTACATTCCATCGAAGAAAATGTGTTGCAACCTTTTAGCTCACGGCTACGTTAATATACATGAATATTATAAGCTCAAATTTAAGAAAGATAGACGATTTATATTTAAAAATAAGTAGTGCAAAAATTACAGATACTTAATTGTTTCATTAATATAATTTTTATTGTAGATTTTTAGATTTTGCAATGCCAAGCATTTGCTGTGCATCTAGATGTTATAATAAATCGTGTCAAGGCTATGCATTGGCACGATTTCCGAAAGAAGAAGAATATAAAAAAGCATGGTTAGATACTTTAGGCGAGAATGCTGCTTTGTCGAAGCGTTCCGTGGAAAATCTTAGATTGTACGAAGTGAGTGTTTATCGTAAGAATACTATGTAGGATACAAATAAAAAATGGTTTTAAAAGTATTTTTTTATTTATTGCTATTCCTGTTTCAGGTACACTTTGAACCATCGGATATATTTGTAGTGGGTAGCCGGAAAGAAATAAAAAAAAAAACGCAATTTTATCACGTTTTTGTCGCTGTTTCTTTGAGAATTACAAGTCGCAAACAAGAAAACGAACGAAAGAGAAAACACATGTGCGTAATATTAAAACCAAACTAAATAATCATATTTATCAAGCAATTGATACATGTAAGCATTTTCGTATCTCTGAAAAAAGCGTGTCTTTTTCAAAAATCAAGCATACCAAGGAAAAGTTATCTAAGAAGCAAATGCGTGTTATGAATTATCAATTCAATTGTCCATTTACTAGGCTTCCGTTATCAATTAATAAAATAAATATAGATATTTCAAAGAAAAATTGCAATATGTCAAATTCTAAAAACATCTGTGTGTCTTCAGATGTTAACTCTGTTAAAAGAACTGTGCGAAAACTGACAAAGGAAAATGAAGTATTGAAGAATGTCATAAATGTTATGGAACTAATTTTACAAAACAAATTTAATTTTTAAAAATCTTTTTTTTAAATATACCTTCTTGTGTATATATTTTTTATATTTTTTTAATTGTAACCTTTTATGTATACTCTATTAGTGATATATTGAATATATATTAAGATATCAATAAGGGATAATAAAATAAAATTTGTATCATGGTATATTTATGTTATTTATTACATACTGTATAATAAATTATTGCACATTTCACAATATTACATCACAATATTATATTGCAGAATGTTCAACATTACAGAAAATAAAAAGTAATTGTTTAAGGTCTACTTTAACAAAAGTATCTAAATAAAAAAAATAATTTTTGTATGACAATGAACAACTTGCAATAAATAAAAAATAAAATATTTCATACATTTCTAATTGCCAATTTAATTAAACTAAATATATAATACAAAAATTTAATTAAAAATAAAACAATTAAACTTTACAATTATCAACAAACTTATTAGCATTCAGTACGATATTTCATTACAATATTTTAAAATGTATGCAAGTATGTGCATCAGGAAGTATAAAAAAAGTATATCAAAAAAATAAAAAATGGAAAATAATACCAAGCAATAAAAATTATTAAATATTGCCTTATTAATTTTTATTGCTATTACCTTTAATCTTGGTATTACTTGGATTGAAATTATCCGCCAGTAATCTGGATCCCATACTTTTACTTCCAAAAGCAGACGACATACTTTGATCTGATCGAATCAAACTTAAATTTGCAGACAGTTGGTTTAATCTCATTCCTATAAATTTTTTTGGAACAACTGGCCGAATATCATGATAAGTAGAAAGAGTGAGATGCGATAAAACGTGTCTACATGATTTACGATTTGCGATTTGATGGTTTTCAGCTGATGCTTTATAACTTATGAAATGACTTCAACACTTCTGAATAATTGATACACTTCATCTGATACTTTAACAAGTGCATCATTTGTGAATTCTGACACTAAAGTAAAGCCTGCCCTTGGATGCGGAACATCTACATGCAAAAGTTTTGAGTAGCAATCAATACATTTTATGCGCGTTTTTATTATGTAGACCACGTGTCCGCATATCTTGTATAAAATTTTTTCTTGCTCTTTACCTATTATTTGTCTACAATCATTTAAATGTGGAAATATTATACTTGATTCAATTAAAGACGGATTTGTATTTTCTTTTTGTTTTTTTATAAATGAATGTATAAGAAGAGTCATCGAAATCATAACTGGCACTATCAATTTTCTGATGGCATCCTGCTAAACACAGTTCCTTTAATCTAAATTTAAAGTCTCGTGCAGATGGTTTTGGTTTTTGAATACGAATATTTGAAAATTCATTTTCAATACTATCTTGCAAAAATCTACCCATGCATACAAATTTGAAACCTTTATTTACCAATAAATAATTGTGCAATTCTAAAGCAACTTTACAACATATAACTGCATGAGTTTGAGCAACTTTCCAATCATTTCCAAAATTACCACGCTTCATAATATTACTAACAAGACAAATAACAGACACAACCTTATTATAAGATTCCATATTATAAAAACTAAACGCATAAGTAAAGTTTCGTGACGTCATAATCTTAAACCATTGCCTCAGAAGACGTATAAACCATGCCGTAGTTTGCATCGAAGGATTATTTCTCAATTGACTTAAGTGTAATAAAGCTCCAGAGGTATGAGGGTTAATGACATTTGCAGTAGAAGAAACCTTTATTTAAAAAAAAATGAGATAACTTCAAGGTTGTTTTTTTTAAGGAAAGAGACAAATTTCAGGTCCATATTGCATTGATAATCTTCAAGCCACTCTACATGTCCAAAATCTACAATATTAGATACAAGTTTTTCAGTAATTACTATATCATCAGGAAGAAGTATTATTTTAATCTTCATAAATATTTCTTTCAAGTTTTTGTAAACATGAATGAAATCAGACATAGCATATAGCAGCCTATTTAGATTAAAAGGATGTGTTCGTGAATAAATCATCAAGTTCTTTTTGTGAGAAAAGCCAAGATGCGCCAATAATCCTCTATTTCCTATATCGCAGACTAAAGCAAGAACTTTAAATCCAATTTGCTCGCATTTTTCTAATATTTTCATAATTACTTCCACAACGTCCTTATGATATGCTTTACCTGTTGTAAAATGATAGGCAACAACTTGTTTGTATTGTTTTCGGATGCCTACGAGAAGAAAAACTAAAGCTTTTGATGCTAGCTGCTTGGGTACTCCAGGAAGTGATACGTAACCAATATAAGCGCCAGTGTTAGGATGAAAATCTATTCTTTGTTTAATACTCATTTCGTTAAAGATAAGAACACATCTTTTGTCGCTTTCATTCATATTACCTATCATTTCTTGCAAACGTAAAAACATTATCCAAAAGTCCTGAATCAAATTTTATATGTTCGATAATTCTTTGTAGTGTTTGTACAGAATAAAGCGGTGCCATTGTTTTTCGAAGATAATTGTATCCTCTAGTTCCATAAGTAAATCGCAAGCTCAAACCTTTAAGAATGATATCTTCTGACCATTTAATACCTCTAGAAGTGCCTGTCTTTAGAACTAGTATTTGATCATCAGATAAAAAAATTTGAGTTTCTTGCAGACTATTACTTAGAATCTTAATTTGCTTTTTTAAATCAACGTTTTCCTCAGAGATTTTCTTCAGTTCTTGCGTTCAATAATTTAAGTTTTTACTTTTTCTTTGCATTCAGGTATTTTATTTTCTCAGTGTTTTCTTTGCATTTTATTTTTATTACTTTGTGATTTTTTTGAGGTATTGACCAATCACTTTTTTTTGTTAAAGATTCTATTATGTTCATGTTAATGTCATGTTGTAGACAGTTATCTGTAGAATTTATTTCCATTTTATTTGTTGATGGTACACATAATCTAGTAGAAATTTTAATTTCTTCAATTGATAATGGAGCTGCAGCAAATGAACAATTTCTTTCATGTTTCATAATACATACTTGTTTTTTGGATAATCTTATAATTTTTGTTGTTGGAACTATACGTGTTCAAGACGTTTCCATGAATGTGTGCAGTTGGCAACGCGGAGAGGTTGTACTTTATGAACGCTTGACTTTTTGGGACTCTGTCGCGCGTCAAAAACGTTGCTTACTCTCTCTTACTTCTGGACGTTTACGGAAGAAAGCTTGTGCCGTGTTGTCTGTATAATAACTGTTTCTTTTGCATCCGTTTTATCTTTACTTCAATGTTCTTTGTGTTAACTACACGTTTCGACTGTACTCTAATAAATAAATAGACTGTTCAACAGATTATGAGACTTAATGCACGTCGAATCGATACGTGGTTATTTTGAGGTTAGGAAAGACAACGGACAAAAAGTTGTGTGTTGCTAAGAAGATATCAGTTCTCTAGCAATAGAGATCACAAAAAGGAACGATGGCTGATGAAATCTTTAGTCAAGATATTCGAGAGACAAAACTTTCGAAGACAACGTACAGCCGCTGGAAGATTGAGATTCGAGACGCTCTCGAAAGTCATCGGATATGGGAAATCGCCAGTGGTAATGTGGATTAACCGCAAGAAGTAAGTGAAGCAGGCATTGTTAAAAATAATAAAAAAATAGAGGATTGGAAAGCCTAAGACAGTAAAGCGCGTTCGATTATTCGGTCAACGTTAGATGATACGACCTTTGACCAGGTATGTGATTGCGAATCTTCAGAAAATATTTTGAAGAGAATCAAAGCCGTCTATGAGCCAAAAACATTAAATGTTTTGTTAAAATTGTTGCGTGAATTCTTTGTCTACTCATGGAAGTCAGATACTACGGTTGGTAAATTCGTAACCGGGTTTAAAGTAATCATTCGTCGAATCGAAGCGTTAGAGTCAAAAGATTTTGGTAGAAATTTTAATGAAAAATTGTTAATGGCAAAAATTCTTGGATGTCTACTGAAAGAATTTGATAACTTTGTCACAAGCTGGTCACTTTTATCAGAAGATACATCTTTGGAATCTTTTCTAGAGAAACTTATAAATGCAGAGAGAAGTATTACTGAACGTTCAGATGATACGTCACATGAAGCATTCAAAATCTGACCAAAGTCAACAGTTAATCAAAGAAAACAGCAAACAAGAGATTTCCAGGTAAATGCCATAAAAGTGGTAAGATCGGTCACATGAAGAAGGACTGTTGGTCAAAAGTGGAAAAACAGGAATCGTCTGAAGAAAAGAAGGAATCAAAGAGTCAACAAAATGAAGTTGGTCTTTCACCGTCATCAGTCTTCAAGGTAAACGATGATAATAAAATTATTGCAGACTTAGGAGCAAGTATACATTTAACAAGAAACATAGAATGATTTTTGTTGCTACGTAAATTGAATACACCATTAGTATTAAGTGTCGCAAATGGTAAAACTCTACAAGCAACCCATATATGTAATATCACTATTGAAAAGTCAGTTGATGGTAAGACATGGATTAAACGAATATGGGAAAACGTACATTATGCAGAAGATATGAGCAGTGAATCGTTATTTTCGACAACATTTATGGAAATGACAAAAGGATATAGTTTTTATCGGAAATCCCACGGAAATGGGATTGCAATTAAAAGATGGATGAGAAACAATTCTAGGAGGAAAAAAGTACGTCCCCTACATTCGAGACAAATCACCATCGTTTCATACAAAAGTAGCACAATCAGTAGGATTATGGCATTAACGACTAGGACACGTGAGTGACAAAACGATACGAGCAATGTTCAAGAATAATTTGACAGATGGTCTTGAGGTAATTTTCACAAAGCGAGATGATTGCGACTCATGTCATTTTGGTAAGCAAACAATTAATCAACATCATACTAAAGAAAAACGAAATTTGATCGAGGTGGTAAAACACCGGGACCGGAGATTCCGGAGGTGCCAGGTTTGAACCCTGGATGGGGTGTTATTTTTCGCAATAAATTTCTTACAGTTTTTTTAGGGGGAAATGGGTATATAGATGCAAATCAGCATCAAGTATTATATTAAATTAATTAATTTTATATAAATAGTGATATTACTAATTCTTATTTGACATGTTGTGTTATGACCGAAAATTAATTTGGCGCACATTCTGGTTTGAATTCGGAGAAGTATATAAAATCACATAAATAAATATAAGCACTAAAACCTAGCTACGACTGAAAAAGGCCTTCTTACTATTATTGTGTTGTTACACTATTGATCCAATAACATATTTGTAATTTAAAAACGAAATTGTTTGCCTGGTGAACGTTTTCATTCCGATGTCTGCCATATAGGGATAATGTCGTGGAATAAATGCAAATACTTTCTAACAATGAAAGATGAAGCATCTGGCTATCGGAGAGTTTTCTTTTTAAAAACGAAAGATGAAGTATCAAACATATTGAAGCAGTTTTTTATTGATGCGGAAAGAGAAACAGGAAGAAAGGCAATTTCTTTAAGAACGAACAATGGATCGGAATATGTAAATGAAAATGTAAAAAAAGTTCTAAAGTCCAGAAACATTATTCACAAATTATCACCACCTAATGTCAAACAATGTAATGGAATGGCAGAACGAGAAAATAGGACCTTGTGTGATACTACTCGATCTTTGCTATTTAATACAGATTTGTCAAGAACGGATCGTCACCTTCTCTGGACGGCAGCCATTGGTACGGCAACTTATCTTAGAAATCGAATTCCAAATCGAGGAATCATGAATACAACACCATATTATGAATGGTATGGTAAGAAACCAAACGTCTCTCATCTTTGAATTTTTGGTGCAAAAGCTTTTGTACGTGTTCCTAACACAATGAGACAAAAAATGGATCCAAAGTCAAGAAAGATTGTGTTTGTTGGATATGATCAATTAACTGATAAAATTTATCAAGTTTTTGATCCAACAAAGAAAGATGTGGAAAGAGTTTTTGATGTTATAATTCAAAATTTATCAGATGAAAATAATCAAGTATTATTTCCTTTACCGTTCGACAAGCAAGTAGAAGACTTTGAAGAACCGCCTATTGAACCCTCAAGTTCAGGAAGTGACGAGAAAGAAGAGAAGGATGATTCTGAAGAAACAATAGATAAGTTATATAAGGAGGAAGTAAGTTCAAGTGACGATTATGAAGAAGCGTTAGATGATACAAATGAAGATTTGCTGAAAATGAGAAAAAGAGGATAACCAGTTGGCTCAAAAAATTTTCAGAAGCCAGTTTCCTCAACTGATAGAAAACTAAAAAGTAGATCAAACAAATTAGCATGCATAGCTGCAATGAAACTGTCGATGGATCCAACATCATATGAAGATGCAATTTCTAGGGAAGATGCACACCTTTGGAAGAAAGCAATGGATGAAGAAATGATGTCATTAACCAAAAATCAAGTATGGAAGCTAGTAGAATTGTCAAAGGATCGATCTACAATCTCGTGCAGATGGGTTTTTAAATCCAAGTTAAAAGCAGATGGAACAATTGAACGATATAAAGCGAGACTTGTGGCTCGAGGTTTCAATCAAACTAAAGGAGTAGACTATTTTGAAACATTCTCACTTGTAGTTAGATATGAATCAGTGAGAATTGTTCTGGCAATAGCTGCTAAATACGATATGGAAATGATGCAGTTTGATATAAAGACGGCTTTTTTTAATGGTCCACTTGAAGAAAGGATATATATGGAACAACTTGAAGGGTACAATAATGGAACTCATCGTGTTTGTCTCCTACAGAAGGGTATCTACGGATTCAAACAAGCATCTAGGAATTGGAATATCTTTTTCAACGATTTTGTAATGGAACATGGCCTGATATAATCCAATGCGGATCCATGTATTTTCACTAAGGACGCTAATACAGATAACTGGATGATTTTATGTTTATACGTTGATGATGGATTCATAGTTTGTAAAAACAATAAATTGCTGAAGGATTTTATTTCTTCACTTAGAAGAAGATTTGAAATTACTTGTCACGAACCATCATGCTATGTTGGTATGGAGATCAAACGTGATTGAGAAATGAAGGTTATTTACGTTAATCAGCAAGGATACATATTTCAAACTGTATGCCGGTTTGGGATGCAAGATTGTAAACCAGTAACGTCACCGATGGATAGTTCTGTCAAATTAATGGAACAAAAGAATGAAGAGGATATCATTGGAAAAAAATTTCCTTATTGAGAAGCAGTGGGAAGCTTAAACTATATTGCGTTGATATCGAGATCAGACATATTTTACGCTGTGAATACTCTTGCAAGATTCTCGATAATCGACCTCCGAATAACCCGGAAGTATACTGGAGAGCAATCAAACATGTAATGAAATATCTCAAGGGAACAATTGGTTTTTCTTTGTGCTACAAAAGAAAGACAGAAGATAAATTAGTTGGATACTGTGATTCCGAATATGCAAGAGATCTAGTGGCAAGGAGGTCAACATCTGGATATGTGTTTATGTTACACAACGCACCAATATCCTGATCATCAAATCTGCAACGAGTTACAGCATTTTCGTCATCAGAGGCGGAGTACATGTCCGGAAGCTCTAAAGGAACTTCTATGGTCACTGTTGGAATCTTTTTGTCTGAAGCAATCAGGAAAGACTGAATTGGGGGTAGATAATCAAATGGCAATAGCTATGTCAAAGAACCCTGAATTCCACAGAAAGACTAAACATATTGAAATACGTTTTCATCGGATTAGACAAGAGCAAGAAGCAGGGAACGTAGATGTCACCTACGTACCATCAAATAAGCAGGTAGCAGACTTGTTAACGAAGGGTTTAACATGGACAAAGATTTTAGAATATCTGGAAATTTTGAAGATGACGTCATAAACAAGGGGGTTGGAACTATACGTGTTCAAGACGTTTCCATGAATGTGTGCAGTTGACAACGCGGAGAGGTTGCGTGTACTTTATGAACGCTTGACTTTTTGGGACTCTGTCGCGCGCCAAAAACGTTGCTTACTCTCTCTTACTTCTGGACGCTTACGGAAGAAAGCTTGTGCCGTGTTGTCTATATAATAACTGTTTCTTTTGCATCCGTTTTATCTTTACTTCAATGTTCTTTGTGCTAACTACACGTTTCGACTGTACTCTAATAAATAAATAGACTTTTCAACATTTGTTGTGCAATTTTCATAAACTATTTCACAAGCAGTATTTCTTGAAAAACTATTGAACTGCATAAATGTGTTAACTTGAAGATAATTTTTTTTAACTGTAGTCTTAACAGTTTGCATAAAGTCTGTACAGCTTGGCTATTATAATTTTCACCAGAATTTTGAAATTCTGAAAATTATAAATCATGTTTTTGCTTCTTAGTTTTTAAATTTTGAATCTGACTGTAAGAATGCTCTAAATTTGACAAAATATGTTTTAAAGGAAGACGATTTTCTGCAAACCTGTTACTAAACAAATGCTCTATACATTGAGTATCATTTAAACTCTTTATATCCCATTTTGTTTTTTTAATATTAGGCACATATGCATTCTCTTTCGTTCGCTTTCTTGTTTGCGACTTGTAATTCTCAAAGATACAGCGACAAAAACGTGATGGAATTGCGTCCTTCCTTATTTCTTTTCGGAGACCCACTACAACTATATCCGATGGTTCAAAGTGTACCTGAAACAGGGATAGCAGTAAATAAAAAAATACTTTTTAAACCATTTTTTATTTGTATCCTACATAGTATTTTTACGATGAACACTCACTTCGCACAATCTAAGATTTTCCACGGAACCCTTCAAAGCAGCATTCTCGCCTAAAGCATCTAACCATGCTTTTTGTATTTCTCTTCTTTCGGAAATCGTGCCAATGCATAGCCTTGACACGATTTATTATAACATTTTAATGCATAGCAAATGCTTGGCATTGCAAAATCTAAAAATCTACAATAAAAATTATATTAATGAAACAACTAATTATTTGTAACTTTTGTACTTGCTCATTTTTAAATATAAAGCGTCTATCTTTCTTAAATTGAAGTTTATTCATGTATATTAACGTACATAATTACGTACCACATATTCTGATAGCTGCCTGACAGCCAAGCTATCCAAGGGTTATAGTGCGAATTTATGGAGCGCACATGTTGCGAACTTACCCCAACCAATCAGAGTTCAGGAGCAATCACGTGACGAGTTGACGATTCTCTCTTTATAGGGTCTCTATCGATTCCGCGATCGCGACCGGCCATCGCGCAGGCCAATCACGGCCCGTTTAACCGTTTCTTGAGTTTGCCACTTCACGGCAATTTCGATCGCTTACTTCGCGCGTATATTGAGTTATACGAGTCCGTCCGTTTAACCTTTAAGGTTTTTTTCTTGTCCGTATAGTAATAAATCATTTATGCAATCTATTTATTTTTGGTCAGAATTGTTAATTAAAGCATTACCGCAAACCCGCGCCGTTATTTAGGCCTGTTGTACAAGTCCGTTTATTTTTGGATTACTTATTGATGCAAGTTCGCGCAATTATTTACATTTCCGTCTATTTACGAACGCTTTGGTTGTTTATTTTATACATGAGTATATTTAGCAAATATATTTACATTTTATATTTTACACTAAAATTACGAAATTATCATTTTTAAGACCCTGGCATCCGGCGAGCACATCCGAGCTATCGATCCCGCCAATCTCGCACCGAAAGTAACAGCGTTGCTTGGCGCGCGCACACACACACACACACACACACACACACACACACACACACACACACACACACGCACGCACGCACGCACGCACGCACGCACGCACGCACGCACGCACGCACGCACGCACGCACGCACGCACGCACGCACGCACGCACGCTCGCGCGCACGCACACAGGCATACACGCACACACGCACACACGCACACACTTATATATGTAGTATCCCAGATTACTTGCACACTTTTTTTTAAGTAAAGAGAAGTATTTTTTATTGCAGATTTGAATATAAAAATATAAGAAACTTTTGTTTGAAACATTTTTTCTAAAAATACCTCCACTAACTTTTTATTTATTTTTTCATCACATTTATTTTTAAGATTATTTTAATTTTAATGAAGAAATTTCCACAAATTTTAAAAAGAAATTTTGAGACAAAAGTTACTTTTTTTGTGTATAATCCAAATCTCTGTAATATAAAGTACATTAAAAAAATTCAATATCTTGTATGGATAGTTCATTATCGGTCGGAACTGTAAGTTGAAAATAGTATTTGTATAGCGTATTCGATTACTTATCAAAATTTTTCAGATTTTTTAATAAAAATTATTTTTCTTTATTTTAAAAGAGGTGTATGAATGGTCTGGGACACCTGTATATATAATAGATGTTTGATAATGACCGCATCATCTTTCGTGGGCAGGTAGAGTAGTTAAACTGAGAAGAATACATATGCGTGTGTTCACAGGCATTAAATGCTTGTTATGCGATTATGTGAGTGAAAGTCCAATAATTTATTTTAATTGTGGCAATATGAAAGCTGTTACAAATTCTTGTTAAGTACATGCTTTCTAGATATTTGGTGATATTCGTCAATTCATCGCTTGCGTCGCTTACAATTTTTCTTTTCGGCCGCAGGAGCATTTCGTGATGATAAATCTTGGAGTATCATGGAGCACTTTATTGGAAACTTTTCTTGATACTTTTCAAACCTAAATATTAGTCCACAATCTTGCTTTAAAAGGCCGTAAGCCATAAGACCGTAAGAAATTGACCAACTATAGTCAATTGTTCTCACATTCAACTGTGATTAGTTCTTGCGGCCTCTTAAAGCAAGGTTGTTGACTGACACTAATGGGTTTAAGTAGCAGAACAATTCTTTCAGTTTTTCCTCTTTGTTCGAATTATACTTCTATTCATGCATCACGGAATCGAATCGCTCGTTCTCGACGTGGCCCTGCTCGGGCCGGTGTGTGCCGTCACATACCGGTGCTGGGAAGACCACTTCCGGTCGCGCATATGCCGCCGTCGCTGCTCTGACTAACGCTGCTGTAGCTTACGTTACTTGCTTGCCCCCCCGTTGCCATTCCGGAGATATACTGAAACAAAATTACAATTAATGTTTTGCGTTATTTATTATTAAAAATGATTCCACGAATAAGAATCAAAATACCAAATAGGCTTTATACAAGGATGGGAATGTTATTTTACAAAAATAATGTATTCTTCTTATCCGTTATTAATTTTAAAAAGTAACATTTATATTATTGTTATCATTACGTAGAATTTTTTACTTTTTTCAACAAACTTTAACTCTTTTGTTACCTTTATAATGCTAAGAAGTAAGATTATATTTTAAAATTACATTATATTTTAATCAATAATAAATAATAATTGATTTTAAAACTTATAATTCCAAACTAGTTTGTATATAGCAACTTTTTCCTTATATTATACTTACTTAATAATTCTTCTAATTCTTGATATTAATATCATTATTTTTTATACTTATTTTTATAAAAATTTAGATTGTAATTTATAAACGCAAATTTTACAAATGCATTTTTTATTTTTTAAATGAAATTAATATTGTTGCTAAGAATGCCCGTATAATAAATACTGGCAACGGATAGTAAATTATACAGAAAATTTATTTCACGTTACATATGTAGGGGAGATCGAGGCAATTTAGCAGACGGGATAATTCAAAAAATGGAAATTTTTTTTATGGGTACAGTCGTGAGCTAAAAGGTTGCAACACATTTTCTTCGATCGTTTTTGAAATGTAGACTTGCTCATCGAACGGCGAACGTCATTGGTTCTTACCTGTGGATCCAACCAATTACGTTCGCCTATCGATGAGCAAGTTTACATTCCAAAAACCATCGAAGAAAATGTGTTGCAACCTTTTAGCTCACGACTATACATATTAAAAATTTATTTTAAATACTGTAAACACGTTCTAATATAACAATGTTGCTAACAAACCGTTTTGTTGACAATGGCGTCATATTGAAGTCGTAATAGTGAAAAATGTGTTTTGCGACAGTCAAAGTAATTTCTGATAGCTAGCATTTCTTCAAAATTTAAGTAAGATATATAAGATTCTTTTTGAAAATTTTGAATGTATCGTATCCAGTTGAATGTATTTGAAACATTTCTTGTTTACTTTTTGCTGTGTGATTTCTATTTTTGTAGATCATACGTAATAATGCGCACAGTTGACGTCGGGGCTATTCAGAAAACTAAACGTCGAATCGTCGTTTGGACAATTGTGTTTCTTTCATATTCGCGTTCTATGTACCAAAATACACAATTTAGTACATAACAAATGTAATTACACAAAATACGAATAGTCTCTGACTTGTTTCGAAAACGTTAAAGCAATAAATTTCTCTATTGTGTGTTTGTTTTTTTGTTATTGTATATAACATTTCTTTATAACACTATATATCCTTTTTTTAATAAAAGAAAGTCTTCACAACAGCTGTTTTACATTTTGTATTTTAAAACACAAATTTCAGAATATTTTTGAACTATTTTCGAATTACCTCGGGCTTGGATTATTAGAAATATTTGGCATTGGTCGACATTTTTATATGTACTTCAAAGCAAGTACATTTCCATGTTCTATTTATACTGGTATTATGAAGGGGAAGATTGAACCTTTCAAACCGTCTCATGTTTTTTTTTTAAATAAATATAGAACTCAGGAGACGCAAAAGAAAAAAGGTCTTACGAATAGCCCCGGTTTCTTTTATAATATTACAAACTTTCAATACTAACAACGATTAATGGAATCTAAATATAAAGTGCAAAATATTTTTAAATATTTAAAATATATTATAAAGTATGTAAACAAATAAAACTTATAATTACATTTAAATAAATATAGAGATAACAAAGAATTAAAGTGACGATAAAAGTAACGACCAAATTCGTTATTGTAAAAATATATGACATTATAGCTACAGAACAAAACGATCTTTATCGAGAAAAGTAATGATAACAATAATGATATTACATGTAACGTACTACTATCCAACCTTAGTTTTATACGTTTTTTAAGTGTGTAAAACTTGTTTTCTTTCAGTTTTCTGGTATATGTACCCTTTGATTGGGACGGAAATAGATTTTCGATAATTAATAAGCAACGAACTTACACAGATAGAATTTTGGGTCCGGTCGCTCTGTTTGTTTATGTTTTATATTACATTCTATCTTTATTAGCAGAATAAGGGTATATGAGACAAAAAATGCGTACATTCTTCATATTATACACTACTCAAAAGAAAATAGGGAACACTTTCCAGACACCAAAAATTAGGCTATTTTCAAATGACTGTAACTCGGTGAAAAATCATCGTAGATAAAAAATAAAAAAAGCATTTTGAAGCTTGAAGATCCAACTTTAACGCTCTATCAGCAGATTTTCAAAATTCTTTTAACTTCCTTGTCTTATGCAGTAAAAAAGCACACCCTGTTTTGTTCCTTAAAATTTCGTATTTTTGACACTTTGCAGCTCGACCAACAAATTTTTTTCGAACAATTCAAGTAAAGCTTCATAAACTACAACATTTTGCCTACAAAATGCTTTTTTTAAAATTTCTCTACGATTTTTTTTGACCGAGTTACGCTACTTTGAAGCTAAACCTGCATTTTTTACAAATGATATCCGTACTCCGTGAAAAATCATCGTAGACAAAAAATCAAAAAACCATTTTAAAGCTCGAAGTTCCAGCTTTAACATGCTGTTAATGGTTTTCAAAAATTTTCTCAATTTCTTAGTACTATGCCCCAAAAAAGATACACTGTTTTTTCCTTAAAATAACGTATTTTTAACAGCCTGTAGCTCAATAAAAAAATTTTTCTCGACAAATCCAATGCAAGTGCCATAAAGTATGACATTTTCTCTACAAAATGCTTTTTTTAAAGTTTTCTCTACGATTTTTTTTGACCGAGTTACAAGACTTTGAAGATATACATTTTTTACAGTACATTTTTCCGAAAAATGACGTCTACCGCCGACATTAGCATTACCCAATTTGCACCACGTGGAGGTTGTCGGTCGGATTTTTGCACATCGTGTGTGTGTGTGTGAGAGTGTGTGTGTGTGTGTGTGTGTGTGTGTGTGTGTGTGTGTGTGTGTGTGTGTGTATGTATGTATCACAGCAGAGATAAGGACCCCGCAGTTCGTCACTTCTGCAGTATTTAATGACTCCAAACCCTCTCTGCTGTGTGTGTATGCGCTCGCGCGCATGAGAGTTCAATAGTGTGTATTTCCTCCTCTCTGATCAATTACTGCTTGCAAGCGTTCTCGCATATTTATACATCTTGCAATACGATCTTGCGGAATGTTGTGCCAAATTTCCGTTAAAATTTCTCCCAATTCTTCTAAATTTCGCGGCTGTTCCTCGCGACGCCTTAATCGTCGTTCCATTTCATCCCAAATGTGCTCGATTGGATTTAAGTCCGGGCTATTGGCGGGATGATTTAACAGTCTAATTGCGTGTCGTTGAAAAAAACGTCGCGTTATATTCGCCGTATGAGGTCGAGCGTTGTCCTGCATAAAAATAAAGTTCCGACAGGTTCGATTTAATAGCAAAACGTGTGGTCGTAGAATATCGTTGATATAACGAACACCCGTCATTGCCGGAGGTGGCAGGATCACTAGATCACTTCGTCTTGTAAGTGATATACACCCCCACACCATCACGGAACCGCCGTTGTAGGATCGTATTGGCATAACGCAACGTCGATCATAGCGTTCATTTCGTCGATGCCAAGTACGTATACGAGCATCATTGCCATAAAGGCAAAAACATGATTCGTCGGAGAAATATACATTTCTCCAATCCTGTGAACTGTAAACATATAGTCGTCTTAGTCTAAAAAAAATCTCTTTTTAGACAAAGATGACCATATGTAAACATTGCATGCTCAATACAATAAAATTTTGTTTAGTACGTCGGCGATTCTCGCAGTGTGATAAGCGACACGGAATTTTCAAAATGCCGCGTAGACATTTATCGGCCGTAGAAGTTGCACGCATAATTGCACTTTTGCAACAAGGTTTTAGTATGCGTTATGTGGCGCAAGATATTGGTGCATCTGTGTCCGTAGTGAGTAGAGTTTGGTTACGATATCAAGACACGGGAAATTACACGAGACGTGAAGGTAGTGATCGTTCTCGATTAACGACAAATAGACAAGATCGAGCGATTGTTCGTTATGAATTAGAAAGACGAATAATTACCGCAAGAAACATTCGTAATGACATTCATTTGCGCCATGTGTGCGAACAAACAATTCGCAACCGTTTGAGAGAAGCCGGTCTTCGTTCTCGTGTTCGTGCACAAGTACCAAGACTCACACTCGTACATCGCCAAGTACGTTATCAATTTGCGCGCGATCACATAAATTGGACCGCTAGGGATTGGAGAAATGTATATTTCTCCGACGAATCACGTTTTTGCCTTTATGGCAATGATGCTCGTATACGTACTTGGCATCGACGAAATGAACGCTATGATCGACGTTGCGTTATGCCAATACGATCCTACAACGGCGGTTCCGTGATGGTGTGGGGGTGTATATCACTTACAAGACGAAGTGATCTAGTGATCCTGCCACCTCCGGCAATGACGGGTGTTCGTTATATCAACGATATTCTACGACCACACGTTTTGCTATTAAATCGAACCTGTCGGAACTTTATTTTTATGCAGGACAACGCTCGACCTCATACGGCGAATATAACGCGACGTTTTTTTCAACGACACGCAATTAGACTGTTAAATCATCCCGCCAATAGCCCGGACTTAAATCCAATCGAGCACATTTGGGATGAAATGGAACGACGATTAAGGCGTCGCGAGGAACAGCCGCGAAATTTAGAAGAATTGGGAGAAATTTTAACGGAAATTTGGCACAACATTCCGCAAGATCGTATTGCAAGATGTATAAATATGCGAGAACGCTTGCAAGCAGTAATTGATCAGAGAGGAGGAAATACACACTATTGAACTCTCATGCGCGCGAGCGCATACACACACAGCAGAGAGGGTTTGGAGTCATTAAATACTGCAGAAGTGACGAACTGCGGGGTCCTTATCTCTGCTGTGATACATACATACACACACACACACACACACACACACACACACACACACACACACACACACACACACACACACACACACACTCTCACACACACACACACACACGATGTGCAAAAATCCGACCGACAACCTCCACGTGGTGCACATTGGGTAATGCTAATGTCGGCGGTAGACGTCATTTTTCGGAAAAATGTACTGTAAAAAATGTATATCTTCAAAGTCTTGTAACTCGGTCAAAAAAAAAAGTAGAGAAAACTTTAAAAAAAGCATTTTGTAGAGAAAATGTCATACTTTATGGCACTTGCATTGGATTTGACGAGAAAAATTTTTTTATTGAGCTATAGGCTGTTAAAAATACGTTATTTTAAGGAAAAAACAGTGTATCTTTTTTGGGGCATACTACTAAGAAATTGAGAAAATTTTTGAAAACCATTAACAGCATGTTAAAGCTGGAACTTCGAGCTTTAAAATGGTTTTTTGATTTTTTGTCTACGATGATTTTTCACGGAGTACGGATATCATTTGTAAAAAATGCAGGTTTAGCTTCAAAGTAGCGTAACTCGGTCAAAAAAAATCGTAGAGAAATTTAAAAAAAAGCATTTTGTAGGCAAAATGTTGTAGTTTATGAAGCTTTACTTGAATTGTTCGAAAAAAATTTGTTGGTCGAGCTGCAAAGTGTCAAAAATACGAAATTTTAAGGAACAAAACAGGGTGTGCTTTTTTACTGCATAAGACAAGGAAGTTAAAAGAATTTTGAAAATCTGCTGATAGAGCGTTAAAGTTGGATCTTCAAGCTTCAAAATGCTTTTTTTATTTTTTATCTACGATGATTTTTCACCGAGTTACAGTCATTTGAAAATAGCCTAATTTTTGGTGTCTGGAAAGTGTTCCCTATTTTCTTTTGAGTAGTGTACGAGGTGTGTTCAAAAAGTATCGCGAATTTTGAATTTTCGCGGGTTACGTATATTCGAATTTCGATCTTTTTGTGGCGTTATGTTGGTACTCATGTCTCTCACTTATGCCGACAAGCTCGGCCATTTTGAATGTTCACTTAATTGTTGACAGCTGCTTTGCTTGCACGTGTTTTGGATCGTCTTCGATTTTTACCTATTCAAAAAAATGGATCAAAGAACCTGTATCAAATTTTGTGTGAAAAACGAAATTAAGTGCGCGGATGCATTCCGAATGTTGACTGTGGCATACGGAGAAGCTACCTTGGACCGAAGCAACGTTTATCGGTGGTACAAAATGTTCTCAGAAGGCCGAGAAGATGTGAACGACGAAGAGCGTGCCGGACGCCCGAGCACTTCAACAACAGACGAAAAAATTAATGAAGTGGAGAAAATGGTATTGGCCAATCGTCGAATCACCGTTAGAGAAGTTGCTGAGGACCTAAACATATCGATTGGCTCGTGCCATTCGATTTTTATCAATGATTTGGGCATGAGACGGGTCGCCGCGAAATTCGTACCAAAATTGCTTTTACTTTTAAGTAAATTGCTTTACTTTTTGGCCAAAAACAACACACTAATGATGCCGCAGCCACCGTATTCCCCAGATCTGGCCCCCTGTGACTTTTTCTTGTTCCCTAAACTGAAGAGGCCCATGAAAGGACGACGTTACGCTTGACGAGATAAAGACGGCATCGAAGGAGGAGCTGAACAAGATAAAAAAAAATGATTTTTTGAAGTGCTTCGAAGATTGGAAAAACCGTTGGCACAAGTGTATAATATCTCATGGGGATTACTTTGAAGGGGACAAAATAGAATTCAAAAATTATTTATTTATTCATGAATAAATAAATAATTTTTGAAAAAACACAAAATTCGCGATACTTTTTGAACACACCTCGTATATTGCATATAGGAAAATCTAGGTTTAAATCCTGATTACGTAATATCTTTACAACAAATTTTTTACAATTTTTCGGGGAAGTAAATCTTAGAAGTACTTGTAGTAGCAATTTTATTAAATTGATTATCGACTTAATATTATTGATCTTACTATTCTTGTTCAATTTAAGAACTGCGTTTCAAGACTAAAAATAATGGCAAAAGTAGTTTGTTCTCTGTGTGTGTGTGTGTGTGTGTGTGTGCGTGTGTGCATACGTGCGCGCGCGCACGCGCGTGTGCATGTGTGTGTGTGTGTGTGTCAGTGTGAAAAGTAGGAAATGCACATAAAGAATATTATTTGAGCACTAAGCTTTTACTATGTTATCGGCCTCTTTTGATTTTAATTATGTTATACACATTGCAGTTTTATTCAAATCATTATTATAAAAATATATATAAAATTTCATCTGTGCAAATTCGTTACTTATACGTACATGTGTGTTTGTATGTGTGTGCTTTAGAAATTAATGTATCCGCTATTGGCGAGTGCTTAGTGCGTGAGAAATAAAAGAATAATGCATTATGGTCAATATATGTGTGTATGTGTAATAATACTAATTATAGTAATTTATTCTCTTCAGCATACATAAAATCCAGGAAAGGAACTTAGTGCAATAATATTTATCATAATCCATTAATCCAGTCTTAAATATATTACTGTCTTTATTTTATATCTATATATTTGTTACTGCTATAATACATTTTGAATTATATTATTTATACATTTTTGTTTAAAAAAAAATTTTGCGTATTTTTATAAAAATACAGTTTTTGTGAACAAACACACTTGATTGTTATATAAATTTGAAAGAAATAATAATATAATTTTTCAAAATAGTGACAGAGGGGAAAGAAATGTTTTGTTAGAGAACGAATATCGCATATAATAATATATGATGTTATTTAATTGATAAAAACTCTTAATTTTATCCCACTATACAGAAACTTCCGGCAACATTGCTGCTACGTTGCAACATTGTATATTGCAGTGCAATGTTATAGAGACATTGCAAAGATTTCATATTAACAACAAAATAGTAAAGACTCTCGAGATTAAATACAATAAAATACAAAAAAAAATAATTTTTGCGCAAAAATAACCGCGTAGTACTCTCATTAGCCTTTTGTAATTTATTGATTTCATATTAATTCAGCAATGTTTTAAAAACACTTTGAAGGTGATGTTCTATGCTTCATTCACGAATGCAATACGCATTACTGTCGTTAGATGAACAATTATATTTCTCATAATTAATAAATAATAACAAAATAGAATGAAAGGCAAATATAATATTCTGAGAGTTTTTCACTGTAATCTGATATTTTGAAAGGGTAAATTTTCAAAATAGAGTTTAAGAGTAACTGAAATGTATTGTTTTATTCTAATGTTTTACTCTTGTCGAATACGGGTCTGTTATAGGGGAGACCGGGGCAATTCGGAAGACTTTTCTCTTCTTTTGCAGCTCCTGAATCCTATGTTTATTAAAAAAAAAATTGGATGGTTTGAAATGTTGAACCTTTCCCTTTACTATGCCATTATAGATACGTAGAACACGAAAATGTATTTGCTTTGAAGTACATATAAAAATGTTGATCAATGTCAAATATTTCGAATAGTCCCGAGCCCGGGGTAATTCGAAGCTAGACTGAAAATATTCTGAATTTTATGTTTTAAGATAAAAAGATGTAAAAAATCTAAATCTTGTTAAGATTTTATTTCATTTAGAAAAGGATATATATATATATATATATATATATATATATATATATATATATATATATAGTATTATGAAGAAATGTTACATACTCGCACAATAAAAAAATACAAACGCGCAATAAAGAATTTTATTGCTTTAGCATTTTCGGAACAAGTCAGGAACTATTTGTATTTTGTGTTACATCTGTTGAGTATTAAATTATGTATTTGCTACATAGAACGCAAATATGAAAGAAAAAAATTGTCGAAACAACGATTTGACATTTGGTGTTTCGAATAGTGCAGACATTAACTGTGCGCATTATTGCGTATGATTGAAAAAAATAGACATTACACAGTAAAAAGTAAACACAAAATATTTCAAATACATTTGACTGGACACGACACATTTAAAGTTTTCAAAAAGAATCTTATTTATCTTACTTAAATTTCGAAGAAACGTTGACTATCAGAAATTACTTTGACTGTCGCAAAACACATTTTTTACTACTACGACTTTAATATGACGCCGTTACCAACTAAACGTTATCAATAGCATCGTTACATTAGGACGACATTACAGTATTTAAAGTAAATTTTTAATATATACTCATAAAAAGATATTTCCATTTTTCAAATTGTTCTGTCTCCTGAATTACCCCGGTCTCCCCTATGGTAAAACCACAAATTAATGATCTAGAATAGTATAGATATCTGAAGCGTTAGACACTCAAATGCATCAATAAAGTTACTGTCTAAATATATTGAAGTATATAACGTATAAATCAAGGAAAGAATAATAATGAGAAATTAATATAAGTTAATAAAATTATAATGATTTTCAGTTATTTATAATAATATAGAGTGATCTATTCAAGTAATGTACATAGTATATTGTTCGAAATCGAAATTAAGGCTCAAACGTTTTACTACATAGTCACAGCATAACTGTAACACAGTTTTTCAGCGATGATTGTTAAAATTTATATGGCCATGAAACGTATGTAAAGAACAGAATAAAAATTTAACACAAAGTGTTAAGAAGTAACGCTATCCCTGAGACTCTAAAATGATATCTAAGTTCGGAAATTTATGGTCAGTAAATACATTACTTTATTAAAAAAAAACTTAAAAGACTTTATTGTACATATAATTAATAACTAAAAAATAATTTTTTAAGTTTTTTAATGCACAAAATGGCGGTGTACTGACGCACTTACGGAATCGTCTTTTTCAAAAATATAATTAATTTAGATTAGAATAAAACAAAAATTTACATTATCTATGTATTAAAAACTAAAAAAATTTGTAGGCATTTTTGAAAATATTAATTTTTGACGAAAAAGCAGCTAATTATAAGAAAAAATGCATTTTCGACCCAAAAAGAAATTTAAAGAAATGCTGATTACAGAAAAAATTGTTAACATTCCGCAAAAAGCTTACGTAATGTCTTATAGAATATAGACAAAAAGATTGTGGTAACATTTCAAGTCAATCGGATAAAAATTGTAAGAATGACGTTGCAAATTTGAAAAACTGTGTTTAAAAAAAACGCGTTTAAAGTTTTTCGAGGGACGTAAAAAAAATAAAAAAAAAAAATTTTTTTTTTTAATTTTGTTTTATATGTACAATAAAGCAGATTCTAAATAATTTTTTTTCTTTAATCCCCAATAAATATTTCTTTTACTTTAGAAAAATAATTCAAATATATTTATATATACGAGGTGTGTTCAAAAAGTATCGCGAATTTTGAATTTTCGCGGGTTACGTATATTCGAATTTCGATCTTTTTGTGGCGTTATGTTGGTACTCATGTCTCTCACTTATGCCGACAAGCTCGGCCATTTTGAATGTTCACTTAATTGTTGACAGCTGCTTTGCTTGCACGTGTTTTGGATCGTCTTCGATTTTTACCTATTCAAAAAAATGGATCAAAGAACCTGTATCAAATTTTGTGTGAAAAACGAAATTAAGTGCGCGGATGCATTCCGAATGTTGACTGTGGCATACGGAGAAGCTACCTTGGACCGAAGCAACGTTTATCGGTGGTACAAAATGTTCTCAGAAGGCCGAGAAGATGTGAACGACGAAGAGCGTGCCGGACGCCCGAGCACTTCAACAACAGACGAAAAAATTAATGAAGTGGAGAAAATGGTATTGGCCAATCGTCGAATCACCGTTAGAGAAGTTGCTGAGGACCTAAACATATCGATTGGCTCGTGCCATTCGATTTTTATCAATGATTTGGGCATGAGACGGGTCGCCGCGAAATTCGTACCAAAATTGCTCAATTGCGACCAAAAACAGCATCGCATGAACATTGCTAATGAGATGTTGGACTCTGTCCGCGACGACCCAAATTTGCTCCAGAGGGTCATAACTGGTGACGAATCGTGGGTTTATGGTTATGACGTGGAAACCAAAGCTCAATCATCTCAATGGAAGCTGCCGCACGAACCAAGACCGAAAAAAGCGCGCCAAGTTCGGTCGAATGTGAAAGTTTTGCTGACAGTTTTCTTCGATTGCAGGGGCGTGGTGCATCATGAGTTCTTGCCACAGGGTAGAACGGTCAATAAGGAATATTACCTGCAAGTTATGCGCAATTTGCGCGAAGCAATCCGCCAGAAACGCCCGGATTTGTGGAAGAACAAAAATTGGCTTTTGCACCACGATAACGCCCCTGCTCACACATCGTTGCTTGTGCGCGACTTTTTGGCCAAAAACAACACACTAATGATGCCGCAGCCACCGTATTCCCCAGATCTGGCCCCCTGTGACTTTTTCTTGTTCCCTAAACTGAAGAGGCCCATGAAAGGACGACGTTACGCTACGCTTGACGAGATAAAGACGGCATCGAAGGAGGAGCTGAACAAGATAAAAAAAAATGATTTTTTGAAGTGCTTCGAAGATTGGAAAAACCGTTGGCACAAGTGTATAATATCTCATGGGGATTACTTTGAAGGGGACAAAATAGATATTCATGAATAAATAAATAATTTTTGAAAAAGCACAAAATTCGCGATACTTTTTGAACACACCTCGTACATATACTCCTTTAAGTTTAACAAACTTTTTTCTCCATGTATAACAACAATAGCTTTGTTAAGTCAAACATATTATAAAATATTTGAAAAGAAAGTCAGATTCAGATCTAACAATAAGTAACAATATCCGTGAAATCGTATATTATACAATTTGGTGAAAATTACACACACATAAATAAATACATTTACTAGAATATTTATAATTTTATTTGTAAAAATTTAATGAATTTGATTATTTTTGTAATTTTTATTTAATTTATCTATGTGATACACAATCGACCCTTTTATTGCATGAAAATTTGTATATATGTCGGCAATGCTATGAGCGCTGAAGATACGAGTTCGAGTGAACGATTGCGCATTGTACTGCGGTTGTCATAGAGACAACGTCATGTGGGTTGAAATGTGCTGATTTAGAAATTGACTATTTGGTTGTAATTATAAAGCTGTGAATTATAAAAAGATTCTATTGTATTTCCCTACAAAGTACTAAAGCTTCTAGTAACATTTCAAATTGCAATATAATATTGCAGATAAGTTTCAGAGACATACAATAATAATATTTCGTCAAAATGTTCAAGCAATGTAGCAGAAATATTACAAAATTCTTAGAATTGCAAAACGTGCGTTGAGTATGGCACCGATTTGTGTGTTTTATATGTCGTATTTTATATGAAAAGATATTTTGTCGATTTACATTAATTGTGAGTACTTTGATAAGCTAAGTACTAGTAGGTACTAAATCATATAATACCTTTATTTATACCGCGCATATCAAGCAATTTGGTGCAAATATAATACTTATATTATATGTATGCGCGCGCGTGCGTGCGTGCCCGTGTGTGTATTAATATTAAATATTGTTGAATACATCAACAAATAAAATAAAATAATAATAGAAGGCATTTTTGTTCAATTTGTATTAATACAGCAACGGTCAAAATATCTCTATTATTTTAAAGTCACGCTGCCGTGGAAAGCTTTCTAACTCATAGTCGATTATTGCGAGAAATATCATCACAGCTTCAGTGATCGAGTTGGCTAAGACACCCGTACCGGAGATTCGAGAGGTTCCAGGTTTGAACTCTGGCTGAGGTGATATTTTTCGCAATAATTAGATTACAGTTTTTTTAGGGGGAAAAAGGTGTTAATATTTAATAACACGTGATGTTACTTAATCTTGTTCAATTTAGAATTGTGTTATGACTGAAAATTAATTCGGCGAACAGTTCATTGAACTTGAGAAAAGTATATAAAATCATACAAACAATACAAGCACGAAGTCCTAGCTGCGACCGTAAAAGGCATTCTTGTTCAATTTGTATTAAAATAATAATGTTAATTTGATAACAGAACATTATGTAAGAGTTTCTATTTTTATATAAAAACTTAATAAAAATAATTATCTAATATGTAGGATATTTGAAATATTTATGGATAAATTTTGATAATGAATAAAGATATTCGTGAAAGATGTGAGAAAAAAGCTCGTAGCAATTGCCTGAATTCACAATCTTTTTGCATTTAGGTTTTGGAAGCAAAAAGATTGTAAACTTTATAATTACAAGTTGTTTTTATTTCTCTTTGCTGTCCTTATATAATTTTCAAAGTTTACCTCTTAAATTTGAAACGTTTTGCATATTTGTAATAACAACGCGTTTCAATAACATTGAACGCGTAGAAACATTTTGTCAGATCCATGAAATATTATAATACAAAGTTTAATGTAAGATTTATGCAATCTTTCGGTATTGTATGCGTCATTAAGTTTCACCGTTCCACTTTTTCCTATTGTTTTTTTCCCAATAGTAATCACATTAAGCTTATTTTATAATTATTTTATAATTACAGGTAAGTGAGACCGGAGTGAAATGATATCAGGGATATCACTTGTTGACTATGTACTTTTTTAAATATTTATTTTGAAAAAAATATTAAGTACACAACTGCAAAATCATCCTTTCAGAACATAAATACTTTTTCCTAAATTTCATTAAAATCGGAGTAATATTACATTTATAAAAAAGAAAAAAACTGATTTAACAATAGTAAAGTAAATTTTTAAGTTTCTGAAAATTTTGTATTGATATTCTTTATTTGTATGTATCAAATTAAGTAACGTGTTACTAATTTTAATGAAGTTTCTCGCTAGTGTATGATATACTGTTTTGGATAATATGTACAATTTTTATTCAATTTTTATTCAAAATGATTGAAATAAAGCAGATGAGCTGTCGAGGCCAGTTGGCTCATATCACTCATATGTAATTGTAGGCGCCGCGCCGTGGCGCTTAGCACAGCGCTTAATTTCATTAGATTAAATTGTCATGTTAATGATAAACTAACCGTGGAATTCAATTTACATTAATGTAACCAAAAAATAAAAATTATTACATTCTGATTAGCTATTAAAAATATATCTTTGCTTTTTTTTTCAAGTAAAACAACTTTTGAAAAGCTTATTTATTAAAAAATAGTTCTACTTTATAAAATTCAAGGTGTAGATTACGTGTATTTTATACGAACTTCGCGCTATTAACTAACTGACTCTGAGTATCAAGGCGAGATAGCCACGTTGCTATATGTTTATATTTTAGTTATTACAAAACAAAACATACGATGAATAGGATCGTATGTTTTGTTTTGTAACAGGCATTAATATATAAAGGAAGGTTGCCTCTATTATATCTGCATAGACAATCACAACAATTAATTGTTTGAAAAGTTGTAGCTTCGAAATTCTAAAATATGGGGGTGCTACGTAGGTGTTTTCCTAAAACTTTTGTGACTGAATAAAAGAAAAATGGAGGTCGTGAGATACAAATAGAATGATAAGATACCATGTTATCTTTTATTCTATAATTTGCCTTGAATTTTAAGAACAACCATTAAAATTATTTTGTTACAGTCTATTTAGACATTGTAGAGTGATTATTGGTTATTACAGCGTTTTTATAAGAGCCGAATTTCAGTTTCATCTTTGCAGGTAGCAGCAATTACATATTTTTAGATTTGTATACTCTCTACATAATTTTGAGAAGTATATGTTACGAGGGTCATTTGAAAAGTTTTTGGCTTCATCAAAATAACTGTAGAAAAAAATTTTTTTTGCCGTCCAATAGATGGCCTTGACATATGTAAACCGTAAAAATTTGAAATCATTCTGATCATTACTTTGTCTATGGCAACTCTTTCAAAGTTGTCAGCTGACATTGTCACGTGCATGGTCGCAATGTCAAAATTGAACGAATTGAAGTTTGAATTACTTCCGCACCCACCCTATTCACCAGATCTAGCTCCCAGCGACTTTTTCTTGTTTCCAAAATTGAAAAAATTTCTTTATAAAAAAATATAAGTCAAATTCTGAGGTGAAAAACGCTGCAAACCAATATTTTTCAAGCTTAGACATTCAATTTTTTTTCAAACTACGTCGAGAAATAAATTTTATTTTGCTTTGAAATATGCGTTTTTTTTTTCAAAAGGCCGGAAACTTTTCAAATAGCCCTCGTACATAATAATTTTTTAACACAAATAATTGACAAGCCTAAACGATCAAAGCTAGATCTTAGTGCTGAAATAATGTTCCTTGCCTGATTAGGCTGTTACTTTTGAAATTGAAATAATGTTACACGGTTCGAAAGAATTAGAAATTTTATGTAAAATCACACAAGAAACGTTATGTAAAATCACACAAGAAACGTTATTTCGTCACTAATTGTAAGATCTATCTATGACCGTTTAGGCTTTTCAAGTAAATTTTATTTGTATTTTTACGTAGTGATTGATATGTTCTTATTAAAACACGTTCTTTGTAATATGTGTTCTTACAGTTGAAACACTATCGATTGTCGCGATAATATTTATATAGTGTATTAATAATATTTATTAAATGTCTCTTTAATCGAATTATACAATTGGATAAGACATCCGCATGGAATGTAGGGAGAATCAGGTTCAAACTCTGGCCGAGATAATATTTTTTGAATCAAATGTTAACAATTTTTTCAAAATATAAGGAAACTATATAAATACTAATTAGCATTAGTAATGATATTATAAATTGATTTTTAATTGAATTTCATGATATCACAGTTCTAATTTAATTTAAGAGCTGTGTTTGAAGCCGAAAGTAACGACACAAAAATCTAGAGAGACTAGAAATTGTATATGATTATACAAGAAAATCATACAAATAATGTTATTTCAGCAGTAAGATCTAGCTATGACTGTTTAGGCTTGCTAATTACTTATGGTTTCACATAGAGGTCGATGTATTCTTATTAATTTTTTAACTTTTGTCTAGCTTGAAAATCTTGAATGTGACTTTCAAATAATGAAATTTAATGTATGCTGTAATGTGTATATGAATTCGGTATATAAAATTATATCATATAGTGAAAGAAGTCATAAGGGTTGCGCAAGCCATTTGCATTATGAATATAAGACTGCTTTTATGACTTCACATCCTGATAGTGGACGCTGCATAATGTTTACTAGCAGCAAGAATTTATTTTTTGAAAATTTATTTTTTAAATTAAAGAAATTATATTTAAAAATTATTTTTTTTTTAAATAAAATATATTTTCTAAAGTTTATAAAACCGTGTCGTGACACATATTATAATGTGTAAGTCTATAAAGTCTACGATCATTAATTTGTAATTTTTTTATAATTAAACTTTTATGATATTAACTTTAATGATATTTTTATGATATTTTTATATTGTTAGTATTCCACGCTCCCCTGCTATCTCACAAACGCTTCCTGCTTTCCCTCTTCAGTAAATTGTAAATTACGATCAGTCTATGTACTTGATGAACTTCTTCCTATAGGATGATTGGTAGAACTCTATGGTTAACAAACTGGTGTTAATAAGAATTATATCGCGTCAATACTTAATAAGTTATTAAAAAAAAAAAAAAAAAAAAAAAAATATTCTATTATCCCTTCCTTCTTCTATCCACGGAAAGTGAGTACTTATCCGACGAGACAACCAGTTTTCCTGTCGTCGTCCTAGGGACAATCGATCCATCGGCTTCGTCTCAAACGCAACCAATCTCTCCGCGCTCGTTGCTTCCCTTTAAAGGTCGCCACGGATCAGCGACAAGCTTTACACTTCACGCTCATATCCCGTGTACACACGGCTTTGCGCCGAATCGTGCGAATAGTGCGGTCGAAGAGACAACCCCAGGCTGAATAGGGAGAGGGTCTAGGTGGTTAAACGGTTTTTCGATAGCTCTTGGCCGTAAAGCAAATCATTCAATATTCGATCAGCCGTGAAAAAAATGCCACCATAAATGCGGACAAACCGAGTTTCAAATTTATAGTTTATCAACAAAGTGAATAAAACGTGGATAAAATGAACGTTATATTACATTCGTGTTTACATGTTTTCCAGATTTTTTACCTTTTCGTTTTTAAACAAAACAATACGTAACATTTTGATAATCAATGTTTTCATGAATATAATTAATAGCTTTTTGCTAAAATTCATTTTTCATCTATTTTAGCAATAATTTGAGAAGAAAATTTATGGATTTAGATATTACATATAGTTTATGTGATAATTTCAAGAAACATCAAAAGTTTAGTTTATCTCCCATCCTGTTTTATTCTACCTCATGGGATAGTGACCATATCAGAGTCTTCTTGTTTTTTTTTATCGGGTATTGAATTCCCCAAGGTCAAATAATGCTCCTTATTTTTGTCTTCTCTCACTTTTATCCGATATATCCGTGTGTCCGCGATTCTCCTTCTGGTAATGCGACCGCAAAACTAAAAGTATCTATGTAGGTTATTGGAGATAGCACGAGGTCGCGCGTTTATTTTAGATTTTTCAAGCATGAACATATATCAATTTTGCTTTGTGTCTACTATACAATATCATTTTTTTTGGCAAAATGTTATGTAATTAAATGTATGTTCGTACGCAAGTACTGGGATGATTACATGATTACGATCGTCATACGTTTATCACTATCACCGATCCAGTATACATTTGTATATAATACAAATGTTATTTTAGTAAAGGACCGCGTTACTATTATCATTACTTTTTGTAGAAAAAAATCGTTAGTCGTTATTAATTTTGAAAATTACGCGTTACTGTTACTATTACTTAGAAGGTAACAATTCGTTACTTTATTGTAATTCTAAATTGAGATTTGAGGTTTTAAAATTATATTATTTAATATCCAATATATTAAATAAAACTAAAAATTCTAAACTTTATAGCAAGCTTTTCTTTATATTAATTTTATATGTAACAATTTTTTAAATTTATATTAATGTTTTTAGATTATACTTTCTTTACAAAAATATTGATTATAATTTACAAACACGCAAATTTATTAATGATTTTTAATAAATATTGTTAAAAAACATTAATATTGTTATAAAGAATGTATTATATTAAAGGTCTTCACATGGTTAATCAAAAGAAATTAGGTTAATTCCCAGACAGTACACAATTTTTATAAAAAAATTACAAAATATTTATAATATAATCAGTATTTGAATATTTTATATTTTATAAATATTTACAAAAATATTTCATAAACATTTTTGTGTTCTTAGATTGAACAGATCATTGAGATTTATTTTAAATACCACAAAAAATATTTTTAAAATATGTATAAAATATTACAATAAATGTTCATTATTTACTTATCATAAATATTGTATACTATCTGGGCTATAACATAAAAATAATTAATTAGGATAACTCTCTTACTCTTAATTTACAAAGAAAACAAATAATTTTTTATTCTTCGAAATATTTTTTGTTAATTTCTATGTATTCCTGCTTTCTTTGGGATAACTGGTGAAATCTACTTCGGAAGAAAGATAGTGGTTTTGAGTTGATAAACTTGTCGATGCTTTTGCCGACTTTCTCAGAAAACTTCAAGTGAGAATCAATTAACCATATAATGTTGCAGGGATTGCAAAAGATAATCCAAGGAAACAAAGGGGAGAATACGCCATTTAAGAAAGAATTTCCCATCCCAAGTTGGAGATGACATCCAAGGTGATTTTTGCTATGTATGACCGAGCATTGTCATGTAAGCGGAATACAACGATTTACCTTTTGAATCTTATCAAGTATAAGTTTATGTATGTTTACAAATCGCTTGTTATTTCTTTGCAAGTATATTTGCAAGCTCTGATTGAATCTCACAAGGGGTTTTTTTTGTAAAAATTCCTTCAATTCTTCGTCTTTAACATTCTTTGATCGTTCGGGACATTCTTTATTCTGATTGAAATTACCATCCCGAAATTTTTGAAACCACTTTTTACACCTATTGCAAGATACAGCACTTTTATTTAAGGCCGAGCAAATCATCAAGAAGCGCGGTCGCGTCTCGTACCAATTTAAAGAAAAGATAAAAAACGCAAAGCGAGAATGACCCGCGCCTCTTTTACGCGAGTCAGCGATTTCAAGCATTAACGAGTTATCAGATCTCAGTAACGGCTGATCCGATCAAGGTCTGAGTAATCTCAATCGATAGCTTGGTAACGAATTGCATAATAAAAGTGTTTTTATTTTTTCTCTCCGTGTCCTACGAGCGGAGATATCGCGACGCAAAGTCCAATATATATGTTTTTACATGTTAAGATACGTCATTATCGTCACCTGGAATCTTGTCCAGTATCTTTTCGACACGAGTAACGAGTGGCGCTCATAGCCGTTCTATCACGTGATGTAACATGGCCGTACCCATAAGCATCATGGCCGTCTACGACTATATTATATGTGTACATAAATGTAGTGGATAAGTTGACAGTTTTCCTAACCTATTCGCGAATCAGGCACGTCGCGTCGCGAAAAACGCGGTGAATTAGGTATACGGTCGTTAGTGCCGGGTGATGGTACGTCCTCGTGATTCCACGACGAGGACAGCACATTTCAAGGACGCACGACGAAGACGACGATGACGACGGCGACGGCGACGGCGACGGCGACGGCGACGGCGACGGCGACGGCGACGGCGACGGCGACGGCGACGGCGACGGCGGCGCGACAACGACGACGACGGCGACGGCGGCGACGACGACTGCGGCGGCGACGGCGGTGACGACGGCGACGGCGACGACGGCGACGGCGATGACGCGCGGTAACGACGACGACGACGACGGCGACGATGACGGCGACGACGCGCGGTAACGACGACGACGACGGCGACGGCGACGACGCGCGGTAACGACGACGACGACGATGACGGCGACGACGCGCGATAACGACGACGACGACGGCGACGACGCGCGGTAACGACGACGACGACGACGGCGAGGATGACGACGACGACGGCGAGGATGACGGCGACAGCGACGACGCGCGGTAACGACGACGACGACGGCGACGGCGACGATGCGCGGTAACGACGACGACGACGACGACGGCGACGGCGACGACGCGCGGTAACGACGACGACGACGGCGACGGCGACGGCGACGATGCGCGGTAACGACGACGGAGACGGCGACGACGCGCGGTAACGACGACGACGACGATGACGGCGACGACGCGCAATAACGACGACGACGACGGCGACGACGCACGGTAACGACGACGACGACGACGGCGAGGATGACGACGACGACGGCGAGGATGACGGCGACGGCGACGACGCGCGGTAACGACGGCGACGACGCGCGGTAACGACGACGTCGACGGCGACGGCGACGATGCGCGGTAACGACAACGACGACGACGGCGACGACAACGATGCGCGATAACGACGACGACGACGACGACGACGACGGCGACGGCGATGACGCGCGGTAACGACGACGACGACGGCGACGGCGACGATGCGCGGTAACGATGACGACGACGACGGCGACGACAACGACGCGCGATAACGACGACGACGACGACGACGACGACGGTGACGGCGATGACGCGCGGTAACGACGACGGCGACGACGCGCGGTAACGACGACGACGACGACGCGCGGTAACGACGACGACGACGACGCGCGGTAACGACGACGACGACGGCGACGACGACGGCGACGGCGACGACGACGGCGACGGCGACGACGATGGCGACGGCGACGACGACGGCGACGGCGACGACGACGACGCGCGATAACGACGACGACGACGACGACGGCGACGGCGATGACGCGCGGTAACGACGACGACGACGGCGACGGCGACGATGCGCGGTAACGATGACGACGACGACGGCGACGACAACGACGCGCGATAACGACGACGACGGTGACGGCGAAGACGCGCGGTAACGACGACGGCGACGACGCGCGGTAACGACGACGACGACGACGCGCGGTAACGACGACGACGACGGCGACGACGACGGCGACGGCGACGACGACGGCGACGGCGACGACGACGGCGACGGCGACGACGACGGCGACGGCGACGACGACGGCGACGGCGACGACGACGGCGACGGCGACGACGACGGCGACGACGACGGCGACGGCGACGGCGACGGCGACGACGACGCCGACGGCGACGACGCGCGGTAACGACGACGACGACAACGACGTTATTATTCAAAGGTAGGAATAGAGGATTGTAGATTAAATTGTGGGATCGATTCTTTTAAAATTTGGTGTATCCTAAAGATGTGTTACTTAACGATAATGTTGAATTTTTAATAATAAGATTTATTAATAGTTTTTGTTATAAATAATAACGTAAGCAAGTATATATATATTTTTTCAAAGAAAGGTAAAAAAAATGTCAATTTATGCGTGTGCACGCACCTTATTTTTAATTTTTTTTTAATTAACAGAAAAATTTTTCCATGCTAACCCATGTAATAATTTTATTTTTAACTTTAATTTTACAAAACAAAAGTAGTACTACATTATATGTACTTTGTATTCTCATTGAAAAATTTTCTTATTCCAACCCAAGTGGTATGTATCTTCACAATCTTGCAAAGTTAAAATCATGTATTTCATTACAAACAAAATAAATATTACTTAACACTACAAAACGCGTGATATCAGTACAAAATTACCTTTTCAAAAAAAGGTAAAAAAAAGGTGCCAATTTATGTGTGTGCGCGCGCACCTTATCTTTAATTTTTTTTAAAAACTCAAGTGGTACTATTTTTTAATCCAACTTAAATGTATTTTTTCCAAAAAATGTATGAAATCTTTAAATTGCGCCAATTATAAAGAGAATATATTGCTGTTTGAAATAACTGTTGTGCTACTTTTAACGAATAAAATGCAAGTGATAGTATATTTATTTTTTAAGTAAAACCCAAGTAGCGGTATCTTTAATTCCTTTTTAAATAAAATTCAAGTGATACTGTCTGTGTATTTTTATTGGAACATTTTTCTGTTCTAACCTAAGTGGATGTACTTAATTTAAAAAAGTTTCAATGAAATATGTAACATTTAATCTCAAAGAATTAAAGAGAAAACAGAAATGAGAATGTTTTATTAAAATAAAAAATTTTTAAACTACAAAAAATTGGCGCTGCTGCTTTACATTTTATTTAGATTATATTTAGACATCTAGCAGCGCCAATTTTTTGTAGTTTAAAAATTTTTTATTTTAATAAAACATTCTCATTTCTGTTTTCTCTTTAATTCTTTGAGATTAAATGTTACATATTTCATTGAAACTTTTTTAAATTAAGTACATCCACTTAGGTTAGAACAGAAAAATGTTTCAATAAAAATACACAGACAGTATCACTTGAATTTTATTTAAAAAGGAATTAAAGATACCGCTACTTGGGTTTTACTTAAAAAATAAATATACTATCACTTGCATTTTATTCGTTAAAAGTAGCACAACAGTTATTTCAAACAGCAATATATTCTCTTTATAATTGGCGCAATTTAAAGATTTCATACAGTTTTTGGAAAAAATACATTTAAGTTGGATTAAAAAATAGTACCACTTGAGTTTTTAAAAAAAATTAAAGATAAGGTGCGCGCGCACACACATAAATTGGCACCTTTTTTTTACCTTTTTTTGAAAAGGTAATTTTGTACTGATATCACGCGTTTTGTAGTGTTAAGTAATATTTATTTTGTTTGTAATGAAATACATGATTTTAACTTTGCAAGATTGTGAAGATACATACCACTTGGGTTGGAATAAGAAAATTTTTCAATGAGAATACAAAGTACATATAATGTAGTACTACTTTTGTTTTGTAAAATTAAAGTTAAAAATAAAATTATTACATGGGTTAGCATGGAAAAATTTTTCTGTTAATTAAAAAAAAATTAAAAATAAGGTGCGTGCACACGCATAAATTGACATTTTTTTTACCTTTCTTTGAAAAAATATATATATACGAGGTGTGTTCAAAAAGTATCGCGAATTTTGTGTTTTTTCAAAAATTATTTATTTATTCATGAATATCTATTTTGTCCCCTTCAAAGTAATCCCCATGAGATATTATACACTTGTGCCAACGGTTTTTCCAATCTTCGAAGCACTTCAAAAAATCATTTTTTTTTATCTTGTTCAGCTCCTCCTTCGATGCCGTCTTTATCTCGTCAAGCGTAGCGTAACGTCGTCCTTTCATGGGCCTCTTCAGTTTAGGGAACAAGAAAAAGTCACAGGGGGCCAGATCTGGGGAATACGGTGGCTGCGGCATCATTAGTGTGTTGTTTTTGGCCAAAAAGTCGCGCACAAGCAACGATGTGTGAGCAGGGGCGTTATCGTGGTGCAAAAGCCAATATTTGTTCTTCCACAAATCCGGGCGTTTCTGGCGGATTGCTTCGCGCAAATTGCGCATAACTTGCAGGTAATATTCCTTATTGACCGTTCTACCCTGTGGCAAGAACTCATGATGCACCACGCCCCTGCAATCGAAGAAAACTGTCAGCAAAACTTTCACATTCGACCGAACTTGGCGCGCTTTTTTCGGTCTTGGTTCGTGCGGCAGCTTCCATTGAGATGATTGAGCTTTGGTTTCCACGTCATAACCATAAACCCACGATTCGTCACCAGTTATGACCCTCTGGAGCAAATTTGGGTCGTCGCGGACAGAGTCCAACATCTCATTAGCAATGTTCATGCGATGCTGTTTTTGGTCGCAATTGAGCAATTTTGGTACGAATTTCGCGGCGACCCGTCTCATGCCCAAATCATTGATGAAAATCGAATGGCACGAGCCAATCGATATGTTTAGGTCCTCAGCAACTTCTCTAACGGTGATTCGACGATTGGCCAATACCATTTTCTCCACTTCATTAATTTTTCCGTCTGTTGTTGAAGTGCTCGGGCGTCCGGCACGCTCTTCGTCGTTCACATCTTCTCGGCCTTCTGAGAACATTTTGTACCACCGATAAACGTTGCTTCGGTCCAAGGTAGCTTCTCCGTATGCCACAGTCAACATTCGGAATGCATCCGCGCACTTAATTTCGTTTTTCACACAAAATTTGATACAGGTTCTTTGATCCATTTTTTTGAATAGGTAAAAATCGAAGACGATCCAAAACACGTGCAAGCAAAGCAGCTGTCAACAATTAAGTGAACATTCAAAATGGCCGAGCTTGTCGGCATAAGTGAGAGACATGAGTACCAACATAACGCCACAAAAAGATCGAAATTCGAATATACGTAACCCGCGAAAATTCAAAATTCGCGATACTTTTTGAACACACCTCGTACATGCTTACGTTATTATTTATAACAAAAACCATTAATAAATCTTATTATTAAAAATTCAACATTATCGTTAAGTAACACATCTTTAGGATCACCAAATTTTAAAAGAATCGATCCCACAATTTAATCTACAATCCTCTATTCCTACCTTTGAATAATAACGTCGTAACCGCGCGTCGTTGTCGTCGCCGTCGTCGTCGTAATCGTTACCGCGCATCGTCGCCGTCGCCGTCGCCGTCGTCGTCGTCGTTACCGCGCGTCGTCGCCGTCGCCGTCGTCGTCGTCGTCGTCGTTACCGCGCATCGTCGCCGTCGCCGTCGTCGTCGTCGTTACCGCGCGTCGTCGCCGTCGCCGTCATCCTCGCCGTCGTCGTCGTCATCCTCGCCGTCGTCGTCGTCGTCGTTACCGCGCGTCGTCGCCGTCGTCGTCGTCGTTATCGCGCGTCGTCGCCGTCATCGTCGTCGTCGTCGTTACCGCGCGTCGTCGCCGTCGCCGTCGTCGTCGTCGTTACCGCGCGTCGTCGCCGTCATCGTCGCCGTCGTCGTCGTCGTCGTTACCGCGCGTCATCGCCGTCGCCGTCGTCGCCGTCGCCGTCGTCACCGCCGTCGCCGCCGCAGTCGTCGTCGCCGCCGTCGCCGTCGTCGTCGTTGTCGCGCCGCCGTCGCCGTCGCCGTCGCCGTCGCCGTCGCCGTCGCCGTCGCCGTCGCCGTCGCCGTCGCCGTCGTCATCGTCGTCTTCGTCGTGCGTCCTTGAAATGTGCTGTCCTCGTCGTGGAATCACGAGGACGTACCATCACCCGGCACTAACGACCGTATACCTAATTCACCGCGTTTTTCGCGACGCGACGTGCCTGATTCGCGAATAGGTTAGGAAAACTGTCAACTTATCCACTACATTTATGTACACATATAATATAGTCGTAGACGGCCATGATGCTTATGGGTACGGCCATGTTACATCACGTGATAGAACGGCTATGAGCGCCACTCGTTACTCGTGTCGAAAAGATGTACTGGACAAGATTCCAGGCGACGATAATGACGTATCTTAACATGTAAAAACATATATATTGGACTTTGCGTCGCGATATTTCCGCTCGTAGGACACGGAGAGAAAAAATAAAAACACTTTTATTATGCAATTCGTTACCAAGCTATCGATTGAGACTACTCAGACCTTGATCGGATCAGCCGTTACTGAGATCTGATAACTCATGCTTGAAATCGCTGACTCGCGTAAAAGAGGCGCGGGTCATTCTCGCTTTGCGTTTTTTATCTTTTCTTTAAATTGGCACGAGACGCGACCGCGCCTCTTGATATATTCATGTTTTGTTAACAATCACGAATTGAAAGAAACCCTTTGTATCCCGTTTGAATCGATCCAAATATTTCTTTTAAGTATTATGCCAAATATGTTTTTGGTTCAATATTAGGCCACGCAGTGCTCATTGCAGTCAGTTTTCTTATATAAATCTTCATGTAACATTTGAACACACGTTTAAAGAATTTAAGAGCAACCATTAAATGATGCAACTTTCACATCTTACGTACAACAGTTTTCATTCAGGATATAATGTCATCTTTATGTTCAGACATGAAATTTATCAAACAACGTACAGACCGTGCCATTAATGCCTGGGTCACCCATTTTAGGGACTTCCTTTCTTTCTTGGTTATTTTTCCGTTCATAACCGAATGTTGCGCACGACCACGATTGTATCGTGGTGTTAGTAGTGTTTTGATAGCTAGCCGTTCTAACCTCAATTTTGATCGGTCAAATTTCTGAAATATTCCAAAAAAATATTTAGTAATAAAGTCAGGTGTCCATTAGGAATTAAAGAAAATTACCCATACAACACATGGACGTCCCCGAACGTCCGATACATGTCCAAAAATGTCCTTGTAATGCCCCAGCATTTCATACGTTCATAGGACGTTCCAAGGACGTCCGAAGAACATCCTGGTTTGTCGTAGCTGCAGTACGACGTCTGTAGGACGTTCGCAGGATATGTTTGGGATGATTCATAATATTTAATGTATTAGGTATATTGAACATGATTCCGATATACATAATAAATATGCATTTGAAAATGGCGAACGTTGTTCTTTATATTAAATAAGACATTTTTAAGATGTTCTAAGGACGTCCATTAAATGTTCAGAAGACATCGGTTGTACGTTACGAAAAGATCTGCTATATACGTATACGTTAACGAAGTTGAGTATTTTCATTATTATCATTATTATCATTATTATACATATATAAGACAAAGATTTTATAAATTATAAAATTATAAAGATAATTTTTCGTGTTAAAAAATATTTGACAAAAAAATATATTAGGAGTATAAATAAGTTTCCGCCGTTTTTTATCAAAAATTGGGCATTTATTGTGAAAGAACGGTACCTAATGTTTTATTCGAAGTATTGTCCATCGCTAGCCACTACTTTTTCCCATCTTTCTGGCAGCATACGGATACCGCGTCGGAAGAATGCTTCGTCTTTTGAAGCTATCCACAAATCGACCCAATTTTTTGTATCTTCATATGATGTGAAGTGTTGCTCAGACAGGCCATGCGCCGTCGATCGAAACAGGTAGTAATCAGAAGGAGCAATGTCTGGTGAATACGGCGGGTGGGGTAAAACTTCCCAATTGAGTGTTTCCAGGTAGGTTTTGACCGGCGCCGCAACATGTGGACAAGCATTATCACGCAGAAGAATAACTTTGTCGTGTCTGGAGTAGTAGTGGGCACGTTTTTCCTTGAGTACTCGGCTCAATCTCAACAATTGTGTTTGGTAGAGAGCCCCAGTAATGGTTTCATTCGGTTTGAGCAACTCATAATACACAACACCAAGCTGATCCCACCAAATACACAACATGAGCTTTTTTCCATGAATGTTCGGCTTGGCTGTCGATGTTGAAGCATGGCCAGGTGGTCCCCATGATTTCTTCTTCTTTGGGTTATCGTAGTGGATCCATTTTTATCACCAGTGACTATACAATGCAAAAAACCTTTTTGTTTATGCCTGGCAAGTAGCATTTCACATGTGAAAAATCGGCGTTCAATGTTTCTCGGCTTCAGTTCATATGGAATCCAGTTTCCTTGTTTTTGAATCATTCCCAATGATTTTAAGCAATGTGAGATTGCTGGTTGAGTCACTCCTAATGTAAGTGCAAGTGCTTCTTGCGTTTGGCATGAATCTTCATCTAATGTTTCCAATTCCGCGTCTTCGTACACTTTCGGCCTTCCGCTACGTTCTTTGTCTTCGACGTCAAATTCACCGTTCTTAAACTTGTGAAACCACTCACGGCAACTTCTCTCACTTAAGGCAGCCTCACCATATGCTTCTACAAGCAATCGATGCGCCTCGGCTGCAGATTTCTTCAAATTAAAGAAGTAAATCAAAAGCTCCCGCAAATGACGCTTATTCGGCTCAAAACTTGACATTTTCGCACGAAAAAAGATGCTGATACAAAATCGCTAATATTTTAAGGTTATGTTGTTGCCAGATGTCCAACCTTACGATATAATGTTTTACAACAAACAATTCCCATATAGCACAGAAAATTCCAACAACATTGCAGCAACGTTGCAATGTTGCAGATTGCAATGCAATATTACGGAGACATTGCAGAAACATAAATTAACAATATGCCTGCAACATCGCATGGCATATGCCAGTAATATTCCGGAAACATTGCAATATCATAATTTTTTAATAAAGTAGTAGCAATAAAGAGCCAAAGCAGAATATTCGAGTATAATAATGTATTAATTTAACACATCCATAATTATTCATCCGCATTTAGCAAACTAAGGTCGGGCGACGTTACTAAATTTTCCGCTGAATCTCTACATTCCCTAACAGTACAACCGTCCATATATCGACTGTAAGTCGACTCATCCAAGTCAGGCTTTCAAAGTTGACTGCAAATCGACTTTGCATAGACGTCTGCAGACATCCTTCAAATGTTGACTCTAAGACGTCTTCAAAAAGGCATGCGGTCCTGTGGTGCTGTGTGCATCAGTATTGTTAAGAAACATTAAATATTTATATCCATAAATGAAATAAGTTCATATATGAAGAAACCTCGATCTACAGCCCAATGAACAAATAATATTTTTTAATTGTTTTTTTAATAAAAAGTTTTTTATATTTAATTTAATTATTGTATTATATTGATATATATTTTCTAATTGCATCTTATTTAAACAAATAACAGAAAAGTTATTCCAAATGCTATTCTGCATTTGCAAAATTAGTAAAAAAAACTATAATTTTATATTTGTTTATATAAATATTGTGCTTTAATTATACATATTTCATTTCTTTGATAACGTATATTGACCTGATCTACCAGTTATATACACATATCAGCATAAAGTGTTCACAGGTCATCATGAGGAATCAGTTTGCAGCGATCACGGAGGTCAAGCAACGTTCACTGTAGTTACGACTTGGATGGGTGACCGTTTGGAAATTTCCGAAAAAATATTCCCAAGATTTTTTTTGCGAAAAATGTTTTTTAAAATGTTACACAAATATTGTTTTGTTTATTGGAATTATGTGATGTAATAATATTTACGTGAATATTTTGAAAAAATGGGATGTTTTAATGCAATATTTCAAAGAGCGGACATCTTAATGTTGCTGCAATCTTCCAGCAATGTTGCAGCAATGTTTGGCAATCAAAATGCAATATTACAATGTTTCAATGAAATCATTCTGCAATGTTCCTACAATCTCTCTGTATGGGTTTCAGCCATAACATACTAGTGACGCCATTTTTTATGAAACGGTGGAAACTTATTTATACTCCTAATATTTAACCACATATAAACATAAACTATAAATTTTGATAATACGATAAGCTTTAATATAAAGTACATAGCTTTTTAATAAAATATACAGAGTTAGGTATGTTAATAAATTTTTTAAATTAAATTAAGTTAAAGTTGATGGTACATAAAATTAATTGAATTACGTTAAAAGTTATATGATTAAAAAATTGACTCAGTTAAAGTTACATTAAAATTAAATTAACGTAAGTTAAAATAATAGTTAATTTTCAAAATCATTATTTACATAAAATTAGAATATTATAATTTTTAAAATTGCATTATTCTAAATAACAAACAATTATAATATCCATTATCAAATAAATTTTTTCTTTTATTTATAATTTAAGTTTATATGAAGTAAAGAAGAAATATTGTTTTATATATATATATACATATATACAGGGTGTTTCAGACCACCCGTACACCCCTTTTCTCTTCGCAGGATTAGGACCAATCAAAAATATGTTCAGACGAAAGTTGTAGGGTTTCAAAAGATCTATTCAATGATCTTATCAGTTTGACCTTGGATGGCGTCGCCAAGGTCAGATCGAAATCACATTAAGTTTTTTAAATGGAACACCCTATTTTTGATTCCAGAATCTAATAGCTGGTGTCAAGACCTTTCCAAAACACTTCAAGAAAGTTTATTTTCGTTGACTACTTTCCGAGTTGTGCGGCTTGAAAGTTACACTACCGCCAACACCATGTAAATAACAATATAAAATCACGCGTTACGCAGAAAGCCGTGCAGCCGACACAAAGAAAGTAAACACGCGAGCCGGGCCAACAAAAACAAATCATGAAAAATCGTGAAAGTTAGCTGTCGCGACCGTAGATAGTCACATACATATGTATGTCATAATATTATGTAATTACATTATTACTTTAACGGTAGCACACGAGCAATAACGAGCGCGGCTTTCTGCGTAACGATGTCTAACTCGTGATTTTATACATATTGTTATTTGCATAGGATGTAATAGAGATGTATTCACCACAACGCTATTGTGACTCAACTCAACACGAGTGACAATAACTCTCTCAAACTTGTCACCTACGTCTTCAATAACCGTCATATCAGTATCAATCGCGCAACAAAAATCCGACCCTCTTTATTAGTCTAGGTTTATTTAGCCATGTCCTATTCCAGTGAAGAAGCATATGATATGCTGCTAATTTTAGGTGAGTGTCGAGGTACATTCATTGCAGCGGAAAGATTGTGGCGGGAACGTTATCCTGATCGGACTCACTCGCGAAATGTTTTTTCACGTTTGGCTAAACGAATCAAAATTAAAGGTGTCGTTCAGCCTCAACATAACAAAGGTACACAAATTCGTCGTCCGATTATGGATGAAAGAACAGTGGAAATTCTTGCATCGACAGAATTGAACCCTTATGATTCTTTAAGACGACGAGAACAAGATTCTGGTGTTAGTAAAATCAGTGTTTGGCGCATTCTAAAAAATAACAAATTTCACCCTTACAGAATGTCTGTTCATCAAGCGTTGAATTATAACGATATTAGACAGAGACTTGTATTTTGCAACTTTATAAGACAGCAACCACTTGATTTCCACTTGAAAATTTTATTTTCTGACGAATGTACACTTAAAAGTGATGGATCTGTTAATACTTGGAACTCTCGTTATTGGGCACAAAATAATCCTCACTGGTTGAGAGAAGTAGATCATCAAACCATTTGGAAAGTCAATGTTTGGTGTGGAATTATTGGAAGTCAAATCATAGGTCCTGTTTTCTTTGACGAAAATCTAAACGGTGATAGATATTCCGCCTTGATAATGACAGATCTTCCTGTCTTACTAGAAAATATTCCTCTGCAATTGCGCCTGAACATGTGGTTCCAACAAGATGCATGTCCGTCTCATACATCGAGAGTTGCTCGTGCGGCATTAAATACTATGTTCCCCGACAAGTGGATAGGCAAATACGGTCCAATCAATTATCCACCCCGATCACCAGATCTCACCATCCTTGATTATTATTTCTGGGGAAGGATAAAAAACTTGGTCTATCATGAACGTCCGACTACGAGGGATAATATGATTCGTAGAATAAGTGAAGCAATTCGATCCTTACGTGCCGAGGAAATTCTTCGAGCAACCAATGATTTTCAAAATAGAGTTGATGCTTGCATCGCAGAGAATGGTGCTCACTTTGAACATTTAGTCGCTTAACAAAACATACACTCATTCATTCCCGAACGTGAGAGGCAAGGGGACTCACGTGAATCAAGCACCCCAAACGTGAGAGGCAAGGGGACTCACGTGAATCAAGCACCCCAAACGTGAGAGGCAAGGGGACTCACGTGAATCAAGCACCCCAAACGTGAGAGGCAAGGGGACTCACGTGAATCAAGCACCCCAAACGTGAGAGGCAAGGGGACTCACGTGAATCAAGCACCCCAAACGTGAGAGGCAAGGGGACTCACGTGAATCAAGCACCCCAAACGTGAGAGGCAAGGGGACTCACGTGAATCAAGCACCCCAAACGTGAGAGGCAAGGGGACTCACGTGAATCAGGCACCCCAATGGGATGAAATTCTCGTCACGTCCACGTCGTTCATTCTGGATAATGCTAAGCACGGGAAAATGCATACAGTCAATCTGGACATGATTGATCATCAAACATAATCAATCCAGTTAATAAACAAAAGCAGAGTACATAAAACTTTGACTCCCCTTTTCCTCCCCCATACACATACGCATGCACGTATGCACACACCCACACACAAGATTAAATCCGACTAAGTAACCACCACATGGTACATCTTGAGTAATGCTAATGCTGGCGGTAGTGTAACTTTCAAGCCGCACAACTCGGAAAGTAGTCAACGAAAATAAACATTCTTATAGTGTTTTGGAAAGGTCTTGACACCAGCTATTAGATTCTGGAATCAAAAATAGGGTGTACCATTTAAAAAACTTAATGTGATTTCGATCTGACCTTGGCGACGCCATCCAAGGTCAAACTGATAAGATCATTGAATAGATCTTTTGAAACCCTACAACTTTCGTCTGAACATATTTTCGATTGGTCCTAATCCTGCGAAGAGAAAAGGGGTGTACGGGTGGTCTGAAACACCCTGTATATATATATATATATATATATATATATATATATATATATATATATTAGGAGTACAAATTAAAAACCGCCGTTTTTTGTCAAAATTTGAGGATTGATTGTTGAAAAATGGTTACATACTTATTCTTGAAAGTATTGTCCATCGCTGGCCACCACTTTCTCCCACCTTTCGGGCAGCATACGAATCCCGCGTTGAAAAAACTGCTCGTCTTTTGCGGCGATCCACGAATCGACCCAGTTTTTGGCCTCTTCGTAATAATGGAAGTGCTGCTCAGCCAGGCCATGCGCCATTGATCGGAACAAGTGGTAATCTGAAGGGGCGATGTCAGGAGAATACGGCGGATGAGATAAGACGTCCCATTTCAATGTTTCCAGATAGGTTTTAACGATCTGAGCCGAGCGTTGTCTTGCAGCAACATCACTTTTTCGTGTCTTTGCTCGTATTGTGGCCGTTTTTCTTGCAATGCTCGGCTCAAACGCATTAGTTGTGTTCGGTAGCGAGCTCCTGTGATGGTTTCACCCGGTTGCAACAGCTCATAATAAATCACGCCGAGCTGGTCCCACCAAATACACAGCATGAGCTTCGAGCCATGGATGTTTGGCTTGGCCGTCGATGTTGATGCATGGCCGCCGTAGCCCCACGATTTTTTTCGCTTTGGATCATCATAATGGATCCACTTTTCATCGCCGGTTACAATACGATGCAGAAAACCCTTCCGTTTTTGCCGTTGGAGCAGCTGTTCGCACGCGAAAAAACGCCGTTCGACGTCTCTCGGCTTTAATTCGTATGGCACCCAGTGTCCATGCTTTTGGATCATTCTCATGGTTTTCAAACGATGTGAAATAGCTTGTTGAGTCACGCCCAATGAATCTGCAAGCTCCTATTGCGTTTGAGATAAATCTTCATTCAGTAATGTTTCCAATTGTGCGTCTTCAAACTTTTTCACCTGTCCGGGACGCTCCTTGTTTTCTATGCCAAAATCACCACTTTTGAAGCGTTGGAACCATTCTCGACACGTTCTTTCACTAATGGAAGCCTCACCATAAGGTTTTACAATCATTCGACGCGCCTCAGCCGCAGATTTTTTCGTATTGAAGGCAAAAAGCAAAACTTCCCGCAAATGACGCTTATTGGGCACAAATTTCGACATTTTCGATCACAAAAAAATATATAACGCCGATAAAAATTCACAACTGCAAGGATAAGGAATTGTTACCAGATGCCCAACCTTATATTTAAAATTTTTGATCTAACGTTTAGCGCCAGCATTTACCGCTGGCGCCATCTACTGGAAAACGACGGTTTTCAATTTGTACTCCTAATATATATATATATATATATAGATATATAGTTTTTTACAATTTTTTTTACATTTTGTAATTAAATTATTAAAAATACGATTTGACGTATAATGTAAAAATAACCTTACAAATGATATATCAATAAAATATAATCCTATAAAATTGATCATTATTAAAGTGACTATTAAATTTAAATAAGAGCGTTATTTAAAAATAACGATTGGTTTACTTTCATAGTAACTCATCAAATAGCAAACCACCTGTACTAAAAGTATTTATTTTATAAGTGGTGAGGATGGTACTGATGTATTATACTGTCATTTATAAGATAGATAGAAAAAATTAACGTAAAAAAGTTAATAAATTAATGTTTAAAAATAACTAGTTAAAGTTAAAAATTAATGCATTTATTATTATTTAAATTAAGTTAAAAGTTATTAACTTTTTAACTTTTCGCTTAACTTTTAACTTTTTAATTAGTTACTACCCAAACCTGAAAATATATTATTTATTACCATTTAATATTTTATTATATATAATAATTAAATTATATAATATTTAATACATATGTATGATACTATAACGATTAATTTAATATGCTATTTAATGGCCATGTTATTTGTGAGGAAAATTTTACTTAAAATATAAATAAATAATAACGTATATTATATCGAGTAAAATTTTTTTGAAAAAAACGTTTTGGAACGTAAACTTAAAATATAAAGAAAGTAATTATACATCTAACAGCAAGGTATATATATTTGATTTACAGAATTATATTTGTTTACATGATTCTGTGAATCAAATACATGTACACATTAAAATTCGATTTAATTATAATTTATGAAATCTTGTAATTTCGGATTGAAATGGATTTAACGAGTGCTGGCACCACCGCTAGGCGGCCACGCCGCGGGGAATCTTCTCGTGAGTCGAATGCGGCCACAGGTGTTATATCTAGGCGCCGACTCCCTAGCTCATAACTTCAGTGAGATTTTTAGGAGCTGCTTGTTGTAACCTTGAGACGTGTTAAAGATCGTAAAAGTGTTATTAAAATTTGAATTACGCGCTTCAACTTTGTAAGAAATATTTCGGTATTATTCGCGTCAGAAAATTCTTAAGTTTAGTCAGTAAGTCGATTTCAATATACCCGCTTATTTAGTTCAATATCACGCAAACGTTCGTTCCTTCAGTTCTCGCATTCTATAAATTTCATATTTGGCCACGACGTTCGTTCGTGGCATTGTATCTCAGCTTAAGACACGGTTTCAACAACAGCTTGTATTTTTGTGTTTACTCAAATTCCGCGTTCGCATTCAGAAAAACTAGGAAACGATCTCACCTGATATTGTAAAGCTAACGGTTGCCCCACTATCAAATAAGCAAATTCGAGCGCGAATAAGCATTCCTGCTGATTCCCGGGCAGAAGCAAATAAGCAAGCATGCGGTTGAGACGTATCGTTCTAGAGAGAAAAGACTTAGCCGAATTTCCGTGGTTACGCTAAAACTTCTTGTGCGAACCAAGGAACACCGTACAGTGAGCGAACGTGATTACATTGTATCCGACTACACAAAAAAACCGAGTCCTCAGTGAATAATTGTGTAAAACGTTTAATAAGTCCGTGCGTCACTCGATAATCGGAGTGTAGTCTCACCGAGTAGTGTGAGTCAGTGCGAATTGGCTTTTCTGGAAACGACACTTTAATTTTAATTTTGTATCAGACAATTAACAACCAACTGTATTAAAATTATAAACTTTGTGACTGTGCAATTAACAGTGTTGCTTGACCAACCATCACCTTACTCGCTTATCTCATTCCTTCTTTCTCTCCCTCTCTCTCAACCTGCTCCGTCTTAAACCGCTCTTGCAGTCTCTCGCTCTCTCACATTACTTCATTCTACTCGCATACTCTCTTGCTCGCTCTTCTGCTTGCGCTTGCTACGGCGTTCGCTTTCCTGTCCACCACGCTCCGAAACCGTGCCTCTCTCTCGCATCAACATCCCGCGTTCTCGCGGAACGGAACCAGCCGGTTGTTTCGCCGAACTCGAGCGAACGGAGCTCAGTCGCGAACAAAATAAATACTAGTTCTCATTCTTTTTAAATGTGACGTGTGTGTGGAATGATGTTTCACATAAATTTTTATAATTTTTTCATGTAAATAACAATTTGTATTTTTATTTAATTTTGTACAAAAATTAAATATTTAATTCAAATTTAATTTTTTTTAAATCTTTTTAACGAAAACGATACAAGAAATATTTTTTGTAAATTAATTTATTACGTTTTACATTAATGTATTCTATTTTAATAAATCTATCTGGGTTCCGATCTCATTAGGTACGCAACTAAGTTCCCATTGTTTGTCAATAGATGGCTCTAGCGGTAAGTGCTGGTCGATTTAGACATATCCAAAACATCATGAACCAAGCTTAGACATATGGTAAACAAACTGCGTTGACACGTTAATAATTTTGTTTTGGCGTCATATACTTTTGATTGTGTGAAGATGTCTGATTTTGTGCCAAATAATCGTCATTTGCGGGAAGTGTTGATTTTCTTATTTCATTTGAAGAAAACGGCGGCTGAAGCGCATCGAGAGCTCCAAAAAGTTTACGGAGATGCTGCTTTAAGTGAAAAAACGTGCTGTGATTGGTTCCGTCGCTTCAAAGACGGTGATGTTGATGTTGACGACCGTCCGCGTGAAGAAAGACCAAAAACATTCGAAGACGCTGAATTGGAGGCATTGCTCGATGAGGATCCGTGCCAAACACAAGAACAGTTTGCTTCAGCATTAGGAGTTACCGGCCAAGCCATTTCCAAGCGACTGCATGCGTTGGGAATGATTCAAAAGCAAGGAACTTGGGTTCCTTATGATTTGAAGGCAAGGGACGTTGAGCGTCGTTTTTTTACCTGTGAACAACTGCTCCAGCGGCAAAAAAGGGTTTTCTTCATCGCATCGTGACCAGTGATGAAAAATGAATTCATCACAGCAACCCAAAGAAAAGAAAGTCGTGGGAACTGCCCGGTCATGCTTTTACGTCGTCGGCTCGACCAAATATCCACGCTGCGAAGGTTATGCTGTGTATTTGGATAGAACCAGGTCGGTGTTATTTATTATGAGCTGTTGAAACCAAACGAAACTATCACTGGGGAACGGTATCGACTTCAATTGATGCGACTGAGCCGAGCACTGCGTAAAAAACGGCCACAATACGAGCAGAGGCACAAAAAAGTGATTCTACTATATGACAACGTTCGGCCTCATGTTGCCAAACCCATTGAAACATACATGAAAACGCTCAAATAGGAAGTATTTCCTACCCCACCCGCCATATTTCCCAGATATTGCGTTGTCCAATTATTACTTGTTCCGTTCGATGGCACATGGTCTGGCTGATCAGCAGTTCCGCTCATATGAAGACATCAAAAAATGGCTTGATTTGTGGATAACCTCAAAAGAGGAACACTTTTATTGTAACGGTATTCGAGCTCTGCCAGAAAGATGGGCAAAAGTTGTAGCTAGCGATGGGCAATACTTTGAATAATTTATTTGTAACCATTTTTTCACAATAAAGTTGCATTTTTATAAAAAAAGAAAACAGCGAGAACCTAGTTGCGCACTTAATATTTTTAATCAGTCTTAATATTGTATTTTTGGTACGGAAATTCCGATCGATTCGGATTACTTTTTTTTAAATCGGTTTTAATCGCACATTTTTGGCAGGGTTAATCCTACTTTTATTAACAAATATCATTTTTTACTAAATAAAGTCCTAATCGCGTAATATAAAATAATGTCCAAACAACGTCCATAAAAGTCCTTTTTATGTTCTACCGAAACGTCCTAATGACGTCTATTTGGCGTCGGAAGGCAGTACATTGTACGTCCAAAGGACGTTTCTTAGACGTCTACACGACACAATTGGTATGTCACTGGACGTCGGCATGTCGGACCGCAACGTCCATTAGACATCCAAAGGACTTTGTGTTGCGTGGGTACTCACAATTTAATCGAAAGGGAGTGGATTGAAGCATTTGATACGTTGGATAAGTAGCATTAAAAAAAATAAAATTGCTAATAAATTATTTGTTAATAAGAAAATATACTTTGTGAGCTGTTTTTCTTATTTACAGATAATAATAAATAAGCGAAAGGAGTCAACAAAGGGCGATAAGTATTTTATTGGATGCAAACACAAAAGTAATACCTAATCATGAGATATTTAATAGAATGTAATGGTAGTTTAACATTACTGATCTTGCAAGAATGGATATTGTATGGTTGGATATTGTGTGCATATATTAGGAGTATAAATAAGTTTCCGCAGTTTCACAAAAAATAGCGCCACTAGTATGTTATGGTTGAAATTGTCTGTTGTAAAACGTTATATCGTAAGGTTGGACATCTGGCAACAACATAACCTTAAAATATTAGCGATTTTGTATCAGCATCATATATCTTTTTTCGTGCGAAAATGTCGAGTTTTGAGCCGAATAAGCGTCATTTGCAGGAGCTTTTGATTTACTTCTTTAATTTGAAGAAATCTGCAGCCGAGGCGCATCGATTGCTTGTAGAAGGTGAGGCTGCCTTAAGTGAGAGAAGTTGCCGTGAGTGGTTTCACAAGTTTAAGAACGGTGAATTTGACGTCGAAGACAAAGAACGTAGCGGAAGGCCGAAAGAGTACGAAGATGCGGAATTGGAAACATTATTAGATGAAGATTCGTGCCAAACGCAAGAAGCACTTGTACTTACATTAGGAGTGACTCAACCAGCAATTTCACATTGCTTAAAATCATTGGGAATGATTCAAAAACAAGGAAACTGGGTTCCATATGAACTGAAGCCGAGAAACATTGAACGCCGATTTTTCACATGTGAAATGCTGCTTGCCAGGCATAAACGAAAGGGTTTTCTGCATCGTATAATCACTGGTGATGAAAAATGAATCCACTACGATAACCCAAAGAAGAAGAAATCATGGGGAACATTTGACCATGCTTCAACATCGACAGCCAAGCCGAACATTCATGGAAAAAAGCTCATGTTGTGTATTTGGTGGGATCAGCTTGGTGTTGTGTATTATGAGTTGCTCAAACCGAATGAAACCATTACTGGGGCTCTCTACCGAACACAATTGATTAAGCCGAGTACTCAAGGAAAAACGTGCCCACTACTACTCCAGACACGACAAAGTTATTCTTCTGCGTGATAATGCTTGTCCACATGTTGCGGCGCCAGTCAAAACCTACCTGAAAACACTCAATTGGGAAGTTTTACCCCACCCGCCGTATTCACCAGACATTGCTCCTTCTGATTACTACCTGTTTCGATCGATGACGCATGACCTGTCTGAGCAACACTTCACATCATATAAAGATACAAAAAATTGGGTCGATTTGTGGATAGCTTCAAAAGATGAAGCATTCTTCCGACGCAGTATCCGTATGCTGCTAGAAAGATGGGAAAAAGTAGTGGCTAGCGATGGACAATACTTTGAATAAAACATTAGGTACCGTTCTTTCACAATAAATGCCCAATTTTTGATAAAAAACGGCGGAAACTTATTTATACTCCTAATAATAACAATCATTTGATATCTGAGATATGCATAATATCTTGACAAAGATATTCATGAGCTAGCAACATCAGTTAATGATGTATTTGTTTAGGTTTAGAGAACCTGATAATAAAAAGGAAATTGAAAATAAAGAAAGTTTATATGTTTGCCATGACCTAAGTTTGGCAAGACAGCGTGATGTTTTCTCTTGCTGGAAGGTCGGTAGAGCCCAGAGCGTTTATCTTAGTGCTCGTATGCCATTGCCATTATATTTTGTACGATGAGCAACTGGACAAAGGAGATGCATCAATGCATTGCCATGCTAGGAAATGTTGCAACCAGCTATGGACATCCTTCCTTAGAGCCTCCGCATTTGAAAAAATTAATATTCTACTTGAGAACAACATCGTTTGTTTCTCAGTCAGGTTTAAATTAATATATTATTCTTCAATACATACATATTGTTATGCCCGCTTTTCGGCTCAGCTTGAGAAGCTGGTCGAAGGAAGATCGATCAATTTGACAAAAAAAGCGCAGCCGGTTTTTGTTCTGTTTCGAGACGCGGAGCTGCCAAGCGATATTTTTAAATAATTTCGCTACGAATTAATTGTATGCATAATGATCTTAATCTAATGATTAAAATCAGTGTTCTTTTTTATAAAAGAGTTCCTGGTTATTTTGTGTTGTACGTTTGCGCCTTCCTTCGCGAGAGTTTTGTGTGCTCGTCTCATCAAGTATAACAATATTTTAAAATTACTTGCACTTTTGTTTAGACACACATATTAATTGTATGTATTATTCTTTAATAATTAAAGAATAATATATTAATTTAAACCTGACTGAGGAATGAACGATGTTGTTCTCAAGTGGTATACTAACTTTTGGGTTCTACCGACCTTTCAGCAAGAGAAAAGGTCACGCTCTCTTGCCAAACTTGGGTCCTGGTAAACATATAAACTTTATTTATTTTCAACTTCCTTTTTATTATCAAGTTCTCTAAAACTAAACAAATACATCGTTAGTTGATATTGTTAGCTCATGGATATCTTTGTCAAAATGTTATGTATATCTCAGATATCGAATGATTGTTATTACATGCACACAATATCCTACCGTACAATATTTATTCTTGCAAGATCAGTACTATTGAACTACTTTATTATTACATTCTGTCAAATATCTCATGATTAGATATTATTTATGTGTTTGCATCTAATAAAATGCTTGTCGCCACAAACGCTCCATTGTTGACTCCTTTCGCTTATTTATTATTACCTGTAAATAAAAAAACAGCTCACAAAGTATATTTTCTTATTAACAAATAATTTATTAACAATTTTATTTTATTTTTTTTTTAATGCTACTTATTTGATGTATCAAATGCTTTAATCCACTTTCTTTCGATTAAATTGTGAGTAATTTTCTTTAATTTTTAATGAAACCTAACTTTATTACTATATATTCCTTTGGAATATTTTAGAAATTTGACCAATCAAAATTGAGGTTAGAACGGCTAGCTATCAAAACACTACTAACACCACGATACATTCGTGGTCGCGTGCGACATTCGGTCAAGAACGTAAAAATAATCAAGAAAGCAACGAAGTCCCTAAAATGGGTGACTCAGGCATTAATGGCACAGTCTGTACATACAGGGTATTTTATTTTAATCAGTCTAGTCAATTTTGTTTGAAAATATTGTTAATACAAAAAAAATGTTTCAGAAAGTAGAATGGTATCGAGGAAAACGTGCTTTGATCATGTTTTTTTAGAATGCGCTAAATGAATAGGAAGGTCACTACCATTTTTTAAAGTAAAATTGTATAATTTTTTTACGTAATATGATTTCTGAAAGTATTCTGCATAATATATAAAAGTATTAAGATGAAATCAATTTATGAATAATTTTATACTTTATTCTGATATTTTGTTACAAAATATAAATTATTTCTTAATCAAACTATAAATATTTTGATAATTATATATTAATACTTTTACACACAAAATAATAAGGTAAATCAATCAAGAAAATACAGTTTTTCTTAAAAAAAAAGTTATGCAGTTTTTAACTTTTTACATATTTTATTTGAGAAGCAACTATATGTTTTTTTATGCCAAGTGATTCATCTCATTATTGTTCTTCATAAAAGTATTAAGATACAATTATAAAAAATGAATAGTTTACAAGGTAGTTTATATTCTTATGTTGTAATGTAGCATGATAAGTAATAAAATATTATTATAACTTATTCTCATCAATTATTATTATTATTAAATTACTTTTGATTTAATAATTTACATAATATTACTCATTCTTATTTAGCTTAGGACTGTGTTATGACTGAAAAGTAATTAGCGCACAGTTTCACTAAGTTTGAATGTGTATGTAAATTCAAAAAAACAAAGTAGCACGAAAATCTAGCTATGACCGTAGAAGACTTGGTTTATTCAATTTGTATTATACATTATCTGTTGAATCTTTATTTTGTTTTAATTTATTCTCACAAATTATTAATTTTTTGATAACTTTAATACTTTTATATGAAGATTAATTAGAGGAATCATATTATGTTTAAAGAACATATAATATTATTGAAAAAAGTGGCGGTAATTTTTATACTTTTTTAATGCATGCAATTAGAAAAAAATATTTTGACCAAAATACATTCTTCTTGAAACGGTTTCACTTTTATATAAATTTTTTTTGTATCATGAAAAATTTCGCTGAAAATTGATTGAACTGAAGAAAATAGGACATTCTGTATTAGACTTTCAGTACTGACGATAGCTACTGGAATGCAATTTAAAATATACAGCACAAAATACTTTTTAATATTTAAAATATATTATAAAATATAAAAATAAATACGAGGGGTGTTTGATAAGTAATGCAACACATTTTTTTTCTCAGAGTAGAATGGTTTTATTCAGGATTCAAATACACCATATTGTTCCCCAATTCTTTGGACATAAAATCCTATTTTTTGACTAATCTTTGTTCAATTTTATGGCTTTACGCCACTTTAATGTGAGAGCCTGTATACTGCCATGGTATTACTTTACTGGTCTGTGTCTGAGTTAAGTTCTTGCTGCATCAATAATTTCCCCATCATTGCTTCTCGTGGAGTCCATCATTCAGTGGTCCAAAGAGATGGAAGTCAGAAGAGGAAGTTATTGTTGCAGTACTTGGCTTAGACACAGACCAGTATAATGATACCATGTCGGTATACAAGCTCTTACAAGGTGGCGTAAAGTCATAGAATTGAACGGAGTTTAGTCGAAAAATAGGGTTTTATGGCCAAAGAATTGGGAAACAATAAGGTGTATTTGAATCCTGAATAAAACCATTCTGCTCTGAGAAAAAAAATGTGTTGCATTTTTATCGAACACCCCTCGTAAATACAATTTATAATTGTACACTGAGAAAAATAATTTTATTAAATTAACAAAACATATATGATTGAGTGCGTTTTAATGAAACTAAGCAGAATTTCTGTTTATTATAATAGGACTCGAGATTTTATAATAAAAATGTTTGATAGACTTTACTATAATCTGGTAATTTCTACAAGAAATTCTGGTTCGTTCGTTTTTGAACTGATGTATTGATTGAATCTATCAGATTTCTAAATAATGCAACAAAACCACTTTTTTTTAAGTATACTATGTATAATTATGTACAATTGTATAATTATGTACTATTGTAACCATCGATATATCTGATATATCGATTATTATATTTGCGACCTAAATATATATACAAATCTATTGACAGGTACAAAAATACTAAAAGATTAAGGTAAACAACGAAAAGCAGGATTGGAAAGTAGAGCGTTACTTATAACGTCATTACCGTTACTTTCTTTAAAAATTGTTACTTTTTTCTGTAATGATAACATTAACGTCGTTACACTTTTATAGTAACGGTAATGAATTTTATCATTACTTTATAAACGTACATACATGCGTACACCAATGTTGCAGTTAACCAAAAGTCCGTATATTATAAAAGTCCGTATTAGTCTTTTCAAATAGAGACATAAATGATTGAATGTTATTCTAAAAAAAGTCATCAAAATATATTAAAAAGTAATGAAAGAGGGTAATGAGTCGTTACTTTCTAAATAACAATAACGATGATACACGTTACTTTACATATAAGGTAATGTTTTTAAATATGGATAAAAATAATGGCTGAATTTGTTATAATTATTGTAACATTAATAAAAAGAACTAACGGTAACGGCGTTACAAGTGATAATATTTTATTTTTTAATCTTGGTATATAAATGTATATTCAGATACATAGAGAATTTCATAAAGATTTCAGGCTTCTTATCAATTCAGAATTTAATTTCAATTGCCAAAAGAACTTTTTTCAGAAAAAAAATTTTTTTACATTTTAAAGGAACTTTGAATTAATGAGCCTGAATTCTTTTTTTAATTTTTTTTAATCTGTGTGTTATCTGAGTATGCGGATAAAAGAGTTTACTAAATATTTGGTTATATTAATCGAATATTTAATTAAAATTGTTTTACCAAAGTTTTATATGATTATTTAAGCCTGATTATTATTATTAAACTCTTTCAATGTATAAATATGAATTTTTGACGATGAAAAAATATTTTTAAAATGTTTAAACTTTTTAATCACATTTGCACTCAAATTGTTTTTTTTGGTATATTGTCTGCAGATATAGAAAATTAGACATTTTTGCATTCAAGGAATTAATTCCAATGAAAATCTGAACGCGTCTCAAAATTACGAACACCATTGTTGTTTCTAATACTATACAGGATATCCCATTTTAATGGGGCACTCCAAATATTTCTGTTTCCTTGAATTTTATAAGAAAATGTTTCAGACAAAAGTTGTATGGTTTCGAGTGGGTCCTAAGAGGGTGTCATTACTTTGACCTTGAATAGTTGCTTGAAGGTCACGTGAAAGACACCTTCAATTTTTTTAATGGGATTACTTTTTATTGTATATTCTTGTAGCTTATTTCAAGACTTTTCCAAAACACTACCAGAAAGTTTATTTTTGTTAAGTACTTTCCGAGTTGTGACGTTTGAAAGTTACAGTACACCGTAGCTTTCAAACCTCACAACTCGGAGAGTGCTCAACAAAAATAAACTTTCTTGTAGTGTTTTGGAAAGGTCTCAAGATAAGCTACAAGAATATGTAATAAAAAGTAATCCCATTTAAAAAATTGGAGGTGTCCTTTATGTGACCTTCAAACAACTATTTGAGGTCAAATTAACGACACCATCTTATAATCCCCTTGAAACCATATAACTTTTGCCTGAAATATTTTTTTGTAAAATGCAAGGAAACGGAAATATTTGGGGTAGCCCATTAAAATGGGACACCCTGTATATAGTCATTTGTCATTTGCGTTCTTTAAATCATCAAATTTTTATATTTTTTAACAGTGTGTCGTATAGTTCCTGAATATAGGTTAACTTTTAGAAGCTTTTTGTTCATAAATATAAATATACAATGATATCTTGCATGAAAATATGATATTTACGAGATTTTATATATACCTATAACGCAATAGATAAAATAATTTTTAAAACTCATATCACAGAGAAATAATATAAGATCAGAAGAAAAGTATTTAAATCCATATTTTTTATTCTCCGTCAAAACTTCGAATTTAAACTTTTTTTATTAATTAAATTTGCGATTAACAAAAAATTACAATTGTAATTTTTATATTTATAAAGTTTTGATCTTCTTTCATGCGTATTAACGATGGCAATAATTGATATTAAATAAAATTACGAGATACCAAAGGTATTTACTTCATTCTATTGTTATAATTTCTAACATATTGTTTTAATATATATTAGGAATTAATCTAGTTATTAAAAAATAATTTATAAACCGAAATTAAAAAGACATCACCATTTAAGAAGGTTATCAGAAATAAATAACGAGGAAGGTGTTTTATATAGTGCGTTCTTAGATAATGAGCAGTGCCATGTGCAAGTGCATGTTTAAAATTAATTTGCAATATTACATTTACTATTAAAAACATACCGAGAATTTATATTCTATGGATATGCGTTGATATTCGTTGATGTTCGTTGATCTTCGATACATAAGGGGTCTTCTATGTGGAAAATGGACAGAGGATCGTGATTGTTTGGAAATCTTGCACAAAATCGCCAAACTATATACTGGTTTATCTATATTGCATTAAGGACAAAGGGAAAGCGATGTAAACAGAAATAAAGAAAAGGTCTCAGAGGAATTTCACGATCAACGATTGACGACCAATTCGCGATGATATTCCATTGTTAAATGTAGGTTTGCTCGCTGGAATTTTCTCTTCCCCGTACATGATGAAGAGAATATGCAGAGTAGTACCGCCCGGATGCAAATTTCTGAAAAAAAATATTCTGGATACGTTCCCGTATCTAATAATTAGCATTAAGTGCCCCGTCCGTATTGTTAATAAGATTGTGACGTTTTGTTCCTTTCAGCATTCTAATTGTTGCTTAATAATTAAGCACAAGATATAAACTATTGTATTATTATGTTAGATTATATGTTAAACAAAGATCAAAATGAATATAAGCGGTATCCTAAATGTTTTAATGAAAAATTGCCATCGCTATTATGCGATACATGTAATATACAGAGCTACATGGAGAAAATATTTATTGTTTATTAATATACCTTTATCATTCTCACCTCATTTTTTATTTTAAAATTGCAAGTATGAGATGTTTAATACAGTTACGTTAAATTATCTATTAGTAATTCGAAGATTGTTTATACTCTTTCCTGAATCTTTTTTCTTAGTAACCCCTACAGTACAAAATTTTGAAGCAACATTGCAATAATGTTACTTTAAAATATTGATATTTTATCCTACATCCGCTAAAATAAAATATTGCTGCAATATTCTGCAATGGTGTAGATGTATTGATGATACCTTAAATAATATTCTTAATATCCAATATTGCAAAATATTGCTTGTCTCATATTGTATAATAAAGGAGAATGTAATAATATGGTGCTCATTTTTATTTCATTAAATAACTTGGTTAATATTTTATATTGAAACATGAGCGATTCTATTCGTTAAAGTGTTGTTTAACAGATTCTAAACTCAAAGTAATGAAATAATTACTAGAATGTGATTTATAAGAATGTGACGCATATTCAATAACGAAAAAAAAAGGTAATATGGCTACCACAAAAACAAACTTAAAGAACAATTTAAAAAGTTTGTTTAGTTTAAAAAACACAATATTTTGTTACATAGTTATATTGTATATATACTTTTCTTTCATCTTTTAGAATTTTTCTAATTCAAAATTTTCATACGTTTAGAAACATTAGAGATGATATCATAAAAAGGTATCGTTTTATTCTTGCTTAACATTAAACAAGCATAAAATGATATTTCCAATGTTTCTGAACACAGCCCTCTAGATTGGCAATCGATTTGTTGAAGAAATATTTTGATTTGAGAATTTTGCTTAAAAAACCATATTACCAAATTTTATATTATTGTTTAATTTTGCAGTCGAAATGTGTACAACCGAATAAAAAGTTAAATAACAATAAAAACGTTCGAGTACATATGCTCAAGTTTAAAAATAAATAGGAAGTATGTGTAATTAAGTGCTAAAATGTAGCTTGAAAAAGTTTTGTGCTCAAAAATACTTTATAGAAATTGTCAACTATTGCGTATTAGTATATTAGCGCTATTAAAAACTGCGGGCTAAAGAACGAATAATTAAGCCATAAGCAATTGTTGAATCTGTTAATTTTTATTGTAATAACGGAAATAATAGGGATAACCGTAATGTCTACAGTCATGACACCCTTTTCTCCTTTATTAAAAACACACTTTCATTTAACTGTAATCTGAATTAAGATATTCTTTGTAATCTCAAAAAAAATTATTTTTATTAAAGTATTTTTTTTTGACAAAAAATTTGTATAGTTAAACAGTTATTTTTAAATCAATTATAATATTTTTATTTAAAGATCGGACTTGTAAAATTAATAGCTTATAAAATTAATTTAATTATTACATTATAAGTTACATGAACAAAAAATTAACTGAATTAAACTTTATATTAAGATTTAATTAACTTAAGTTAATAAAAAGTTAATTTTGAAATGCATTATTCATATTAAATTAGAAATTTATAAATTTAGATTACTCAAAACAATTAAAATGGCTCATCAAACAAATATTTATATTTTAAATTAAGTAAACTAAGTTTATATGAAATATTGTTTTTTTTATGTAGGAATTTATTTGTTCTATTATAATTTTTTTACATAAATTTTTAACTCAGAAATGAAGTTAATAAATTAAGGTTTATAGTTCTAAATTAACTAGCTAAAATGAAAAATTAAATAATTAAAAATTAGTTAAATTAAAAGTTAGTAATTTTTTTACTATATTATTTAACTTTAAATTTTTTAATTAATTACTTCATAATTCTACAAATAATATACTTAGCATGCTTTATATATTTTAACTATGTTATATCATGAAAGAAATATGTCTTCAATGTTTCAGAATGTTATATACCCTATGATCAGAAAGTACCGGGAATTTTTAAATAAAACAAAATAGAGTTAAATTTCAGGCAAATTTATTTTATCTCCTTCAAAATATGATCCATCTGAAGCAACACACATGTGCCAACGCTTGACCCAGTTCTCCATGCATCCCTGGTAGGCCGACGAAGGGATGGCCTTTAGTTCCCTCGTCGCATTCTCTTTGATCTCCTCGATCGACTGAAATCTCTTTCCACGAAGTGGCAACTTGAACTTGGGGAACAAAGAAAAGTCGCACGGGGCCATATCAGGTGAATACGGTGCTTGCTTGATGGTATTTACTTGATGTTTGGTCAAATAATTCAGTACAGTTCGGGTTCGGTGCGATGGTGCGTTATCATCATGCAAAATCCAAGAATCCATACCCAAAACATCAACCACAATATGCTGTGCCGTTCCATATGCAATGCCAAGTTCACTAGACATCTCTCTTAAGCTGGTATGACGATTTTCAAGCACCATTTCTTTCACTTTCTTCACGTTTTCATCGGTGTTCGACGTCGATGGACGTCCGGAACGAGGGAAATCTTCCACCACTGTACGACCACTTTTAAAGTCCTTATACCATTCGTATGTTCTTGTTTTTGATAGAGCAGATTCGCAAAATGCTTTTTGCAACATTTTCAGTGCATCGGCACACGAAATTTCGTTCGCAACACAAAATTTCAAACAAACTCTTTGTTCAACAAAATTATTCATGGTAAAATGCGGCAAAATGAAAAAAGTTGACTGATGTAAACAAACGCCAGGCAGACACTAATGATCGGATGGCACTAAAACCTGACAGATGTGCGTCTTAAGGTCGTACCAACATAAGAAAAAAAAATAAACCGGTTCCCGCATGCGCGGTACTTTTAAATAAAAAATTCCCGGTACTTTCTGATCATAGGGTATTATATTACAATGTACATCATTGAATTATAATATTGCAACAATTTTGCTGCAATATTTGTAATATTGCGCACTATTAAAATATTGCTGCAATGCTACTACAATATTTTGTGCTGTAGGCATACAAAAATAGATCAAACGATGCACTGATTGTAGTAAAATTTTTAATATTTGATATGCATATTTATTTAATTAATATAATATATAGTAGAAGTGCAATAAATTGCATTTTTAAAACTTGGAAGAGTTTTACCAACATTTTTTAATATAAGCTCTGAGATATTTATTTATGTTTTTGTTTGAATCAAAGTATCTATTCCGATTTTTGTACTGTTAGCATTGTTTTTATTCGTGAATAAAATGCTTCTGTAATTTGATTGCTGATACATAGGTAATTTATGAGGGGTACTAACACTAGATGCATTTAGGCAAGATTGTTCTAATATTAAATAGAAATGGGTCCAAATTAAAAATTAAATTGGGCCTACGTATGCTATTCAACATTCCCATGTGTTGCTTTGAATTAATATAAAAGCGATAAATGTATATACAGAGTGTAAACTTACTTGACTTGGTTTACATCTAAATGCTGGCTGATATCTCCGTTTCATTCGTCTGGGACAACAATAGCATAAAATTCTGACGAAAGCTCTGAAACAAAGAATAATATGACTTTTGCAACTTTAATGAAATTGCGAATGGTGTGATGAGATTATGATGAAGAAATTTTTATTTATGATGTACATATATATTTATATTTCTGTTTCTGTTTCCTTTACATAGCCGTGGACTATCATGCAAATTTATATCTTAATCAGATTTGCGCTATACGATGCAGACAAGTAGGTTTATGCAATGTCACGTCGCCAAGTGTGGCTTTTAACACCAGGATTGCGTGACTGATACATTTTTTCAAGTATCGTGTATACGAATATTTACATAAAAGCCACAACGATGAAACTGTAACACGCGATCGATGCTCGTGTGTGCATTGCTATGTGGCGATGCAAAAAAGTCCAAAATCTTTTTTTACCCTTTTTAATCATTAATGCATTTTCTCGTATCTAGTTTTGGATAGATGACCCTGTAGATAATTAAATTATTTCAAACAAAAAACCCTACACATACACATATTGTTTTTGCATGTGTATGTGTGTAATGTATCGATGGCATGGATAAGTAGAGCGTGTCGCTCTAAATGGATGATGAACCGATTATCATTCTCGTGAGTGCAGAAACGTTGCGTTACATGATATTTACATTCTTTGATCTATCTAAAATATGCTATTAGGTCTTTGCGAATTGAGTAGCCGGGTAGTGCGCTATTCGGTGTCGCTGCATTACTTCATTTCGAAGTAAGTGTTGAAGCAGTACGCATAACGACTAGCGCATAACGTGTAAGTGTCCAAACGACATGGATAATAAATTGGATTTAGTTGACTTTTATCAGTTACAAGATTATCCAGGTCGTGTCTTCTTTATTGCGCTAATATCTGTTGCTTTCGTTACTGCGGTATCGTCCCAACGTACGACTGATCGATCTGTTATCTTGAAAAATGTTATGGAATACCAAAATCAGCGTGACAAAGTATTCAAGTGCTTAATACCTTGTACAGCAACGTTTATCGAGGAATATTTCGATTCTCCAGAGCATGTATCATTTTACCTATCAGATGTCCTACGAGATATTTCCGATGTCGTGAAACCGTTAATGAACGAATTAACGGTGCGACGCGTGACAAGTGCTATTTATACATTAAACACTAGTCCGATAAATGTAACGGAAATATATAATGCTTTGACAAATGTTGTTATTCTGTCAGAGAGCGGAATCGCTCTTCAAGCGAACGATTCCTCTTTCATCAATTACTGTGAATACGATTGCAATTTTGTAATAGTGCTAACAAATTTGTTTAGCGATAAAGAAAGCTTTTTGATAGAAGCTGTTACGTTGGTACAGCAAATGTCATTGCGATCGATTTTCAAACTCGAGATATTGGCATCAGTCGGAGATTTGGTACTGCTCGCTAGCAGTTTTCCGGTCCGGACTAACGAATCGTACGCACTTGTCGAGCCAGCACTTTCAGGCAGATGTGAAGTTACGGGAGCTACTGCAATTCGATGGCAGCATTTCACAAATAAAACGAAGTCGTTAATTGAAGCTAGTACTGTGAACGCGGCAATGTTCAATAATTTTCCATTCACGTTTTTCAACAACGATACTAACACTTTCGGTGGAGTCGAAGGCTCAATGGTGGAAGAAATTGCACGTAACATGAAAATCAAATTGAACAGAGAGACGATTAAATGGATGCACTCTACGACGAAAGCAGAGATACAACTGAGACTTCGTAACACGACGAACGATTTATTGTTCGGTGGTCTCTTGTGGGATTTTAGCCGAAAAGTGACATATACGACTTGTTACGGCATGGTGCATATTTCATGGGCAATACCGATTGAAATAAACGTTTCTCTACGTGGTTTGATAGCTCCATTTGACAAAGATATTTGGTACGCTATAATTTGCGTTCTAATCATTGGTGGAGTTGTAAAGCTATTTTTTATTCGTGACATAACATTTTTGGATATGGCAGGATTACTTTTCAATGTGGCCGTGTTTCGTAAACCGACGAGAATTTCCAGCAGAATTCAATTTATATCTTGGACTCTGTTTAGTTTTTTTCTTTCGCAACTTTATTTAGGATCACTGGCTGATCATTTGATAAGCACATCGGACATGCAGATAGAGACTATGGAGGAGTTAGTTAACTCAGGATTAATGATAGGTGGAACTCAACGATTCGCGAATTTGTTGGAAACGCCTGACAAAGCTGACATGGAAGATCACGTTGGACAAATGATTCGTAAAAAACTGTTTATTCTTAATCAACGTGATTATAATAATCAGTTCTTGGATCTTGTGCAGGGAAAAAATACTAGTTTGGCTCTTCTTGTGATGTTGAATGTGACGAATAATAACCGCCAAACTAAAATAGGACATGCTCATGTTATAAAAGAGACCGTGGGCAGTTATCCGTTGGCCTTTGTCACTCGGCAAGGTTTTCCATACGTGAGAGAATTTAATTTTATGATCCAAGTACTCATTCAAACTGGTTTTGTTAAATTTTGGTCAAACATGGCGACATTAAATAACAGTCAGTACACAATGGAAAATGAAGAAGATAATAATTCCCAACTTGACATCGATGACATCGCGCCGGCTTTCCTCCTTTTGATCATAGGGTATTTGGGTGGATGCTGCCTACTGATTATAGAAGCTATTTTTTACCCATCCAAGTGGTTTTTATAAATGTATTTTTAAATTCTTTTATCCAAATTAATGATTTGTTCCAATTGTGTTGCAATTATTATAAATTTTTATTCTAAACTCTGATGGGTTATCAATTGTTGCATTTATGTTTTATCTCTAATCAATATTTCTGTGAAATAAATTTTTATGATGTTATTCTTTGAAATGTAGATTATCGAAACGTCAAAATTTATTGCTATCTGTAAGTTCATGCATGGTAAGCTTTGGAAATACAATTCAAAAGTATACTTATAAGCAAACACTTTTAAAGATGTCTTATTAAAAAATAAAACTTTCAGTGAAGAAATATATTCATCTTTACTTTTTATTTGTTTTTTATGATATTATTATATTTTGGATCATGTTACAACGTAGTCACTACATCTACATACAGAGTACTTCAAGTACTTATCATATTTTTTTTATTTGCCTGTTATTTTTCTAACCAGATTTTTAAAAATAAGACTAATATGTTTGCATCTTGAATATTAAAATTTCGGTATCCTACATTAAGTATTTTGAAATAACACAGATGCTCTATAAGAAAACTATCTCGATTGAGTAAAATACGAAAAAAGTAATGTAACTTTATTTATCTATTTATGATTTTGTACACAATATTTTATTTCTTCTTAATTGAACGTGAAGAAATAATATTGTTAATGTTTGATAGTTTTAAAGGATACCTTTGTCAAATATTCTAAAAATTTTTCTCGGTTATACAACTACATATCTTGGCTCATTAACTCTTCATAATAAGTCTATCGAGATTCCGTGGAATATTTAATTACGTCTCCTAGATAAAACAGCCTCGAAGCGAGTTAATTAGAAAAGTTTGCGGCTAATTTAATTAAACCTCTCTGTTTAGCTTACCGAAAGAGGTAAAATTTTAAGAGGTGAAATGTCGATTTTAAAATTTACATAACAATGTTATTGATTGTGATCTATTAGATTAATGCAAAAGGTTTTCATATCTACCAAATAAAGTTTAAAACAGTTATAACAACATTTTAGTAAAATTGTTGCCAATAGTTTCAATATATTTTTTAATTAGAAAGAAATTTATTCTAATTCTCCCTTTAAAGAATTCACGAAAAGAACGCTGATGTATCGAAAATAATTATTTTGGTCTATTACAATATTTACATCGCACATTTACTGAAATGTCAAAATTTTTTATAGTACTATTATCATGCTTGAACGTCCTACATGATTATTTCGATTATCTAACATAAAATTATTTTCTGATTTATATATAGTTAAAATTTTAAATATCGCAGTAAAACGTTTTTCCTGTGTAAATTTTAACTTGGTGTAAGACACAGATCTTGATAAAAAAAAAAAAAAAAAAAAACGAATCTATCGTCCAAATCAAACGATTTTATGTTGCCTTTGTATCTCCTTTTTGCTTGTTGTATCTCCTTGTGATTATTTATCTCACGTACAAAATGTTATAGTTTGAACATAATATTATGTTATTTTTTATCTGCTTACTTCGATTTGTAAATTATATTATCAATCACATTACGAGCTTATATCACAAGCTTATAGGCAAAAAATATAATCGATTGAATGTGTGCCATAATCTAATCTTGGAAAACTTAAAACATTTTAAAAATATAATTTATAAAGAAAAACGCACATACAAAATATTATACTACACTTTGCAATATGTTGTTCCGAGATTTGCGAGATGAAAGGTGTTTTAGAGGAAATTTTGTGATGTAAACACAAAATTTATATAAATCAACACTATTTATGACATTTATAACAAGTACTATATGTAATTATTGTAGAAATATGCGTTTATAACAATAAGAGTTCTCAAGAGAAAACCCTAATTTTATTAGTTTCACTTCTTACTGTAAACTGACACCTATCGTCAATATGAAATATTTTTTATGTATATTCCCTTGTAGTTATTCATGTTCCGCAAAAAAATTTAACAACATCGTTTTTTACCTTGTTGTTTTATGCTGAATTTCGTATTTGATTAAATATGATATCGTGATGCTTATTCAATACTGTGAGCGATTGATCGTTATTGGATATTTCACGATATTTGCTTTTAAAGAATACGTATTTCTCTGATGAAAATGTTTAATGCAATTCTGACAACTTACATTTAAAGATTTTAATGATAGTTACTTTTTATTACTAGTCAATTTAGTATTCGAAACAAACGCACATGACGCATACAAATTAATATATTGTCCTTAGTTTATTTTTGCGCATTTCTAAATTTTTAAAATATTGAATGTGAAGTTCGATAGTTATATATAAAGATATTGAATGTAAATCTCGAGTATTGTATAAGTATACAATACAATTTTGGCAATTTTCAATGAATAAAATAAAAGTAATAAAAAAAATATTTGTGTGTATATTTGTAAAGTGGTTAATTTCTATTCGTTTCCGTATGTTAGTACATTAATAATACAAAAAATAATCCTTTTAATTAACACGGAAAGCAAGCTGTAAAGAAAAAAAGACTAGTTATTTCTATTCTTTTTGTATTAAAAGGCTGTTACACGATAGATTATACGATTGGATCATGATGCAGTGTGCTCGTTATTTAACATTATTTTGCAGACTTTTATTTGAGCGAAAAAGTTAAAGAGCAAGATGGCATCATTAATCAGAACCCAAGTTTGATTTTCGATTATCAGGTAAATATCGCCGTCAAAATGAACCAAATCTGCGAAAGCCCCGTTGAAGCCGATTGGCGCGAATGTTCGTGTAATCAGCTATTGGCGTTGAGTTTACGTTCTAATGACAGTGAAACGTGCGCAGAATGTATTTCTGCCGAATGCAATCGAACTGGAGTGTGCGACATACCACACCGGAAATCGATGACTATGTCACGGCATCACAATGAATATCGACGCAAACTTATAAACAAACCTTTGACTATCTCATAAAAAATATACTATAAAAACGTGCTTTGTAATAGAATTATGTTTACTAGTTAGATGGTGATATATGTGGTAATCTAGAATTTAATCGGGGTTGGTAACACCCTTTATAAAAGTAACGCATTACCGTGTTAGTTATTATTTTTTTGTAAAAAGTAACTTGTTATCATTACTTGTTTATAACTTTTAAAATTAATGCGTTATTGTTACTGAGAAAATACTTCGTTTATTCGTTATTTCTTCCGTTATTTTTTCATGAAATTTTAATGACTTTTTTAAAACTAGCATCCAATGTCTATATCTCTATTTGACCAGATTACTTTACAGTGGCTTTGATTGATATGATCTATACTCATGTACATTTATAAAGTAATACAAGTACGCTAAAATTTGATATCACGAACAAAAAGGTAACGGTAAAGAGAACGGCATTGCAAATTATAAATTACTTTCCCTTCTTAAACTTAATTCACTGTTCTTGTTTTTTAGACGCTATTTAAGTAACAAATTCAAATACTGTAAATATTTAATTTATAAATTGTATTAGTAAAAAGCACATAGCAGTTACTCGACAAAAAAAATAGCAATAATTGTAGTAATGCTATCTGCGAAATTTAAAGATTAATCGAAGTGATGAAATTTATTTTACGCATGATTCAAGAAAATTTCGATAGCGTACAGCCAAAAGGAAAAAGGAAGTACTATATGGAAATATGGTAAGAATACATGCAATTTGATTTTCGTGGAGGTGGCCAAGTTGATTTTGTTCACCGAGAATTCTACACATTATGAAAACGTGTAATTCAAGTTGAATCAAAGTTCTTAGAAGAGTAAATTGAGATAACGGAGTTAAGAAAGAGAAGAGGAGTCCGAGAACCATAGGATGGGTACCGTAGATTTACGGCTACGGCTTACCAAGCCTGACCTGGTGCGATCTTACCTTTTTCTACCCTTTGCTCTCGTTCCCTTTCTTTCCTACTTTTGCTTTTAGTCAAAGTCTCTTCGTTTTTAGTAACAAGTAATGGCGAAATATATACAGACGTTTTGGCGCCGGACGCGAGGCGACGCGACGTCTCGACGATGTTGAATTCAGATCTTGGCGACTATGCACTGCGCCATTTATATGGATCTCGCTTTCATTTTTATTTTTTTTTTGTGACATGGATATTCCGCATCGTCAATTACAAAAGAACTCGTTAAGTCAATTACTTAACAGAACCTTGACATACTTTCGGTTTTAACCTGCATCAAGATGCAATAATAGAAATTCATGCATTTAAAACTAAATAAATTATATAATTTAATCTTTGATTGTATAGGATATAAATAAATAAGTGTCAAATATTCTAGAGTCGAAAATGAGAGACAGGAGACAGGGAGATAAGATGGCAATATAATGATTTGTCGATTTTTTCTAATTTTTGTGATAATGTAAAAATAATTTTTTTTTTTCAAATTCATTAAAGCCTTGTTTATTGTTTGTAAAAATTAAAAGCTATTAAATAAACTAAAAATTTTAAATTTGACTATGTAATAAAGACCTTTATTTCGATTTTTATAGATTCTGGGCCATGAGTGAACAACATTGACTTATGTATCCAAATACAGGATAAAATAAGTGTAAAAATAATATCAGGGTCCCAAGTTGCTACGTCGTATGCGTGGGAGTGAAATAAGGGGTCAAATATACTGTTACGATCAAGCGAAGATGCGCTCAATGTGTGAAGATCATCTCCTTGACGGCGCGCGGCGTGTCTAGGAGATAGTTGACGAGTTAACTTGGAATTGCCAAGTTTGACGGTTGTCTTCTCGTTCACGATATTACAATGTGCGTTTCTTGTATTATTTGAGTTATTAAAGTTAATGTTCTTAAAGAGTTTTGTGTTCTCTTTTGCGAGTGCGAATATCTATGAGAATTCGAGTGTGCACGTCTCTCGTTCGTGAGCGTAACATTATTCTTTAGGAGACAATTTTTTTCTTCTCGGCATATACGGGGAACCACATGAGCGCATCCTCTTACGGTCGTAACAATATTATAATGAATTGACCTTTAGTTTGGAAAATTCTAGATTTTTATGAAAAGCATCATCTTCAATAACAATTTTGAATATATTAATGATGCATATATTCCATAAATCCATTGATTAAAAAAAATACTGAAGGAAAATACGCTATACGAATTTAGGACATACATATTTTTGTCATAATTTGTTTTTTATTGAAGAAAATGCTTTTTCATAATTTTGAATTCAAATGTTTTCATAGCATACTTTATGACTACATATTTTTGGATTTATTTGGTCTGAAGCAAGAATTTACCTATTCCTAGTTTTTAATTGTGATGTATTAACAACTTACACATTTTCATAAATAATCAGGTTATTTTTTAATTTAAGTAAATTGTAGCAGAATTGTTCTTATACATAATTTTTAATTGCAATGGAATGTATTCATGGGTAACTCATTTACAACGCACATATTTCTGAATTCAAATGAATTGAAATACACTATTTACAAAATGTGCCATTCATTATTTTGAATTCGGATGAATTCAAAATAAATTCAATTGTGTTCTGCCTTTTTATATTTTATTTTCTACGCGCTGTATGTCATGAATGGCTGTGTATTCCACTTTTGTAAGACATATGACAAAAATATAAAGTTTGTTAAAGTTTTTTTTTTCAAATATAAGAAAATAAATATTTTATATTTGTAATTGTTTTAATTAAACATTTTTATTGGTAAAGGAGAGAAGGCAGTCGTGAAATAGTTGTGTATAGTGGAATAAAAATAGACAACTTGCAAAAGTTGGAAAAATAAAATTATTTGTTTTCCGTTTGAAATATTTTACTGTTATTACTATTATATGATGCATTATTTAATATAATATTTATGTCCCAAGTTATTTTATTCTGTCTTTTACTGAATATTAAACATGAACTATTTTATACTTCTCGTTTTAGCTCAAACATGTTAAAGCTTCAAATATTTATTTAATAAGAAATTTTTATTGTATTGTCTACATATTTAAAACACTTGTTAGAATGTTCTTTTAAATGAACATATTACATTAACTATTTTATGGAAATGTTTTATTACATTTAATACTTATATTTTATTCGATAACTGTCCACATACTTATAAAATTTCTTTTGCATATTGCTGTCACTTATAACTTGTAAAAATCTTTAATATAAATGCTGTTCTAGCCTTATTATAAAAAAATTTTTATTGAAGTTTGCGGATTTAGGTTTGCGGTTTAGTAATAGGATATTGTATGAAAATATATATGATGATGAATATTACATTTTGATGACTATCGTTATGTAGACATTCAGACTACTGCTCTCTTTCTATATTTTACATTTTTTAGATACAAGTTTCAAATATTTAAAAAAATATTATTTAATACTTGAATAATTATTTAATTGTTTATAAACAAGATTTTTTACTTAAACAATTATTTTTACATTTTTATGTATTCTCTACGTATTCTATTTTATAGCAAAGATGTTATCGGAAAAAAAATTAAAATTGTTATAAAATTAGAAAATTTTAGCTTAAAAAAATTTTTATTATCATCGTTATAATCATTTTGCAATAAAAAAATATACTGACGTTGCTTTTACATTCGATAGGTGGCGCACTTTCTCCAAATTAAAAACTTCTAGATTAGATATATCTAAACGATAAACAATTTTCACAAAATAAATTTTGAAGAAAATTGTATTTTATGTAATCGTTAAAAGATAAAAAAATTAGAAATGGTTAATAACTTGTTCTTATTGTTGCTTTTATAAAACTATAATTATCTAGTAGTACAAATTATATTTTAGTAATACAATGAAATAATCATCTTTTTAGGACAAAATTAAAATTTTTGAGAAATCAAGGTCTGATAAAAAAATTAAACGAGATCATCTTTTATCGTATTAAAAAGAACTAAGAATTGAAACAAATAATAAATTAAAACAATAGATTTATACATAAACTAAATATTAATTTAGCATTAATATTTATAAAATATTTATATATTTATTTAAATTATACTTATTTTTAATTTCATTAAAAATTAGCAAAAATTTATAACCATTAAATTTAAATAATGAATGTGGCATTACCGGTCGAAAGCAGTTTTTAGTGTAATAATTTTTTTAATGAATTTTATAAACTTTTACAAGATTTCCTCAAAGCCTACCGCAATTTTATAATATTTTATTAACTTTGACATATATTGATTTATTACAATGAGAGATCAATATTTAGTACACATTATTTTTTATTAAAAGTAAATTATTTAATTGTTACTTCATAATCATAATTAAATTTAAAAATATTTGTATAATTATTTTTGTGTAAATTATGTATATATGTTTAATTGTAAAATTTGGTAATATATGGCCGCCATAATATAATACATTAATCATTTATAATGTTGTACTTTTAATATTAGATAATTAATCACCTTACAAAAGTTTGTATGTGAAGTTTGATGTAATTTTATTGTTTCAGAATGTAATTTTATTTTTTTATTATTTGAGTTATATATATATGTTTTTCGATTTTTGCTCCACTTTGGTGTGGAATTGTAAGATAGCATGATATCTCGTTTAATTTGCGTTGAATTTTATAAGCAACAGTTTAGTTACTTCATTATAATTTAATTAGGATTGTTATTAATTATTAGTGTTCATTGCGTTTTTATAAAAGCTGAATTTTAATTTTAAAGGTAGAAGAGATTTTTTCAAGTGTATTACTCTCTTTTTAATTTTAAGAAGTATGTTAGATATTACTTTTTTAACTTTAGTCTAGCTTGGAAGCCTTAAGCGTGACACAAATGCAAGATGTGGACAGTTCGTGAATTGCTTTTACTGATGTAACAACACTGTAGATTTTTATGCTGGTTTGATGTCTAAAGGAAGTTTTATGAACCGTTATAATTGAGTGCGTACATAATTTTTTGAGCCGTATTTGTAAATGCAGTTTTTTGCGTAATAAAAATGGAACAACCTGTAAGCGAGCAAAAAACAACATCAAATTTCTCATGAAACTCGGTAAAAACAGGTAGAAAATTCTTGAAATGCTAGATACTGTTTATGGAGAGTCTACCATAAAACGTAGAACTGTGTTCTGGGTGATCTACTTCAGAGAAGAGCGAGAGAGCGTTGATGACGATACGCAAGAGGATCACCCTTCAACGTCATGTGTTGATGAAAACATTCAACGTGTTCACGATTTGGTGATGCCAGACGATCACATTACTACTAGAATGATCGTTGCAAAACTGGAAATTAGTAAACGTAATGTTTAAACAATTTTAAAAAAGATTTGAATCTATTATTCATCCGTTATTGCATTCGGCGCTTATTGTCCGTGAGTTTTTCGCTAAAAATGTGATTACCAAGAACCATCCTTCCTATTCGCCCGATTTAGCTTGTTGGGACTATTTTGTTCTTTAAAGTGAAAACGATATTACCCTAGTTTCCACCGAGCACTTTGGTACGCGTACTAAGCAAATGTTTATAACGTTACATGTGTGCTGAAGATGCATACTATTTTAACTTTATACGTTTCTTTAATATACATATATCAAACATATCAGACTAATACATTATCATTTACATCATCGAACTAATTGTAAGTTAATTTATTACAAACATTGTGCTTGGTATGCATATCAAACAACCGATGTAAACTAGGCTAATGCGTGGTGAACATTTTGGAGATATGAAGAGCATCAAACATGAAACGACGAGACTCCTAACTTCGAAGGACATTCAACATAATTTTCTAGAATGGAAGAAGTGTTAGGCCAAGTGCATTTACTTGTGTAGAATACTTTGAGGATGACCACCTTCCCGTTTCGGAATAATTCAAATTAGATTTTTTGTCAGTGCACAAACTTTTTGTCTACACCTTGTAATGTAATTGATTTTTATATGTGCCGTAATGTATATATAAATTCTGCATTTAAAGTTATATCATGTAATAAGAACGCTCCTTTAAAAAAATATTTGAAATTTTGAAAAGTTGTTTTTTTAAATAAAAGGAATTATTAAAAAATAATTTTTTTTTTAATCAAATATATTTTACAAAACGTTTACAAAATATTTTATGGCATTCATTGGTGTGTAAGACCTATGAAAAACAACTAATTTGTAATTTTTTTACAATAAGAAATGCCTTTTATAACATTAATTTGTGTTATTAATATTTTGCGATCACCCTTTCCCTTGCTATCTCACAAATGCATCCTTTTTTCTTCTTCTATAAATTATAAATTATGTTCGTTTGTATACTCGATGAATTTCTACTTATAGGATTATTAGGAGAACTCTATGGCTGACAAACTGGTATTCGTAAGAATTATGCTGTTAATGAATTATTTTAAGAAAACAAAATGATGTTTCACTACCCTCTCTTTCCCTCTATAGCGTATTTTTCTTAAACATAGTAAATAATACATGATAAATTAAGTTTTAAATAGATGCCGCATATATACCGAAGTTATCATTAGATTTATTTAGCTTAATTATTTATTTGAAATAATGATTTAGAGAAAATATTTATTTAATGTTTATTTAATATTTATGTTGCTAATAATTGATTTGTAATAATGATTTAAAGAAAAATTTATTTAACAAAACTGAAGAAAAGAATCAAAATAAAAGTTATGCGAGTCAGCCCGAGAATTGGTGTATAATGACTTCATCAGTAAACATTGTGGAATTAAATAATTAATATCTAAAATTTTCGATATTATGTTAATGTTCGCATTCTTACGCTAACAATGTATCAATAATCGCTTTTTTCCGGACGCGTTTCAACTTATTTTCAAGTCATTCTCAATGCTATTGCATGAATAATAGCAGGTAATACCATGGATAATACTAGCGAAATTCTAAAAAACAGTCCGTGACCAGTATCATGGATCCATGAGTAGATAGCATTCGATCTTGTTAAAGAATAAAATCACAAGCAATGTACGAAACTCATTGCAAATCCACCACAGTCTCGCACTTTCATAATATAAAATAATCATTAAGTTTTTTACATTTTATGTAATAATCGAGATTGTGTTGGTTAAATTCGCAGTGAGTTTTGTGTATTATCCGTCATGGTAATTTTATCCGTTAATTATAGTATATTTAAGTTTAACATATTACAGACGAATATGATCTGGATTCATCTGGCCAACCAACATGGATCGAGTATTATTTATGGATCCATGATGTTGGTCGCGAGTTGCTGCTTTCTTGCATTTTGCTAGTACTATCCACAAACTTTATCCATGCGATAGCATTGAGAATGACTTGAAAATAATTTGAAACATGTCCTGAATAAAACAATTATTGATACATTGTTGATGTAAGAAGGCGATTATTAACATAATGTTGAAAATTTGATGTGTCGATTAATTAATTATCCCACAATGTTAATTCGTTAAATCGTTTCGCATCAATTTCCGTGTTGACTCACATAACCCTTTTATTTTTATTGTTTTTTTAGTTGCTTTAATATTGACGAATCTCTATTTTATTTAACATTTATTATTTACTTAACATGAATTTAATGTTTAATTTACATATTAATTACTTATATAAAATAATGATTTTTATATAAGCATTTTTTTTATTTTAAAGTTTATTTACAATTAATATAATATTTATTTTATATTAATTATTTATTTAAAATAACAGTTTAAAATAATGCGGTAAACAAATTTTTCATAATTATATAATTTAATTATCTAGTGTATTAAATTGGCTGTTTTAGATTATGCTTGTCTTATTCAGATGAGTAACAGAAAAGTTGTTTCAAATATTATTCCGCACACATAAAAATCAGTAAAAATTGTAATTTCACATTTATTTAAAAGAGAAAAATATGTTATAATTTTTTGACAGTTATTCTTTAAAATTTATCTGATATACATACATTAACGTGAAGTGTTCATGGATCGAAGTTTTCATATTACCGCAGAGGTCAAACGTTGATGGCAGTTCTAGCTTGAATAGTTTAAAAAGTTCCTGAGAAAATTCTCTGAAGAAGTTTTCGAATACTTTATCGATTATAACGTTGTCATGTGTATTTTGGAATGTGATCTAATAAATAAATTTTAATAGTAAAGGAGAAGAAGATATTATGGTTATTGACATTACGTGTGAACATTACTGTTACTCTCATTATCTCTGTTATTAGATGATGAATTCTAACAATTGATTCTAACAATTACTTACGAAATTATGCTGTTAGTAGCTTATTGTTTTTTAGTGTCCCGAATATGCTAATATACAATAGCTGACAATTATTATAAGGCATTTTTACTTTTGAGCACTTTAAAACTTTTTAAGGTACAATTTAGCATTTAATTACACATACTCCCACACTGTAAACTTGAGCATATTATCACATGAATGTATGCACATACACTCGAATGTTTTTTTGTTATTTAACTTTTTCGGTTGTATATTTCAAGTTATGCGAAGTAAAATAATAACATGGTATTTTGTTAGTATGGCTTTTAAAAAGAAATTTTTATATTGTTTTATGATTGTTGTTTAATGTTAAACAACTATAAAATAATACCTCTAATATTTCTAAATGCAGGAAATTTCTGAACAATGGAAAAATAAAAATATGTGTGTAATTTTCTAATAAAGTACTGTGTGCTTTTTGAACAAACTTATTAAATTTATTTTTGGATTGCCACCTTTTTCTTTCTTCTCCAGCGATTATACAGTACGTCACATGTTCATAAATCCTGTCCTAAGTAATAAATATTCCATTACTTTGAGTTTAGAATCTGTTAAACAACACTTTGACGAATATAATCGTTTTCAATTTAAATTCCAATAAGTAAACTATTGATTATTGAAGTTATTCAATAAAATAAAATATGTTTGTAAAATTTGCACGCAAACACTTCCATATTATCCCCTTTTCCTCTATGTTTATTTTTCAAAAATAAAAAAAACACATTTTTAATATTAAAAGACATTTTTAATATTAAAATAAAATTTTCCTAAATACTAAACCTTTTTATTATTATTATTATTATTATTATTATAAAAGTTTTTTTTAAGAAATAAGATAAAACTTAATCCATTAATTTTAACATTATGAAAATAATTTTTTAATTTACAAACGATTTTTAAAAATATTGTTGAATTTTAAGGTAAGAGAAATAGCATTGGACCTACGCATATACTGGACAGGTACCGAAAAAACCTATACAGTCAAAGGTTTAACAACGAAGTGCAATTATTTTCACTTTTATTGTTTTTTTTTGTTATTTTTTATTTTTTTGCGCACAAATTTATATTGGTTATATCAGATGCCGCATAGAAAAGAAAAAGTAGTTATTATTCGAAGAACGAAACATGAATGATTATTTGCAGAACAAAAAATTGGCCGTCCCTGAATTGGAACGTCTTTGTGAGATTGGTAACCTGGTTTCGCTTACCAATTTAGTTAATAGAACATTGCTTATATTTTCCTTTCTTCTCTTATTCTTTGCAATTCAAATAAGTTTTGATAAAATTTGTATCCTTTTCGATATCAATTCATCAATGTGTTTAATAGTTTTATCAAAAATTTTTTTTAATATTAGTGTTGCAATTTATTTTTTTAACAATCAACAATCTTAATAAAACGTATAACGTAATGCAAAATGTAAATTTATTATAATATTATGTCTATTATCATATTCTTTGGTTAAAATTTATTAAACGCACACACAACGCGCGCGCGCGCGCGCGCGTGTGTGTGTGTGTGAGTGGGTGAGTGAGAGAGAGAGAGAGAGAGAGTGTGTGTGTGTGTGTGCGCGCGCGCGCGCAAAAGAGAAAAAAAAATTGTGTCAAGTTGAGAGAAATAAATAAGTTCGACATAATATTGTAGTTAAATATGCAGCAAACGATACAGCATGCCTTGTTTTGGAGCGTTATTGTCATCGTTAATCATGGATTATTTGTTCAAACGCTCTAGACTTTTTTTTAATATCAGCTTATAGAAACGTAAAAAGACAAAGTACCGTTGACATAATCCATGCGATGCAATACGAAGTAAAAGTTTGGAAACATTTAAATTTTAGATTTTACAAACTCGGGGAGACAGATTATTCTTCCGATTTTACAGTGATGTTTTTGATTGTACAACTAATTCATACATTTCATATTTTAAAGTTTTTATCTTTTCAAATGATATAGATGCGATAATTTTGTAATTCTTGCATAATTTGAACGTTTTATTCATAAATTAATTTTATTTGCTGTTATCTGCATATTTTGAGTTTTAATGAAATCTTTTATTTTTTTTTTTTTCATTTCTTATAATTTGTTTTGTCATGGAAAATCTCTGAAGAATTCAAATCTGTTCTAGCTGAAGCGGAACGGAACGTGTACTTACATTCGCATTCTCTATATACTTGTAGAAACTTTTAATTACATCATACTCTCGAAAAGTCTTCATTAATTTAATGAGAAACTCTCGTACTTATTGTTCTTCGTAAGATAAACAACTGTTTCGCGGTATGCAAAATTTTGCGACTTAAAAATTTAATCGATTCAGACTTTAATTGAACGTTTAAATTGCCGTTAATTGCGTGCATTAGAGTTAATGTCATATTGTAATCTGTGTTGTGAGTTTATAACACCGAGACGTAATTCTTGAAATGCAATTATTATTGTTTAACAAGGTTTAATTCGTCATTTCGTTTAACAAGGTTTAATTCGTCAGTGAAGTCAGTCGCTAATCATTATAACTTATTTCGAGAATTTGTTGTTTCATGAAAATGCAAATAATCTCGATGTTACTTATATTTGAAATTTTACATTGTACATTAAAGATATTGAAGAAAGAATTATCTAGACTCTATCTAAACTCGATTATAATTAACTCGATGCGGAGGTGTTTCAGAAAACGTGGGCTGTGGATCAATGCGATTGCCCCGGATTCTTTCGTTCGGATAGAATGGCTACTTTTCTGTCAACGAGCAATAAATCAATCATTTCTTGTTTTCGCTATTCTTTTTTTTTATCATTGGATTAAGCGTTTTTTAGAATCGTTGATTTCTTTTCAAATATAAAGTCGCAATTATTCCTTTTATTAATATCCACTTGTTTGGAACGATCGAACTATCCATTTTATGACCTAGAAGATAGGCCCTCGCAGCCTTGTATACCATAAAGAAAACACGCGGTCTATTGATTTTACATTTACCTGTATGCATGGAGTAAATATCCGTGAAGCGTGATAGTTACACGTGGGATTGCTGTACACAACGTCGTTTGGCGTCAGCCAAACCGTATCGGATCTATTCAACGTCAGCGTTACATCGCCCCCATCGAGTAGCGTAATTTGCTTCGCACGCGATTCACGTTTTAACATGCGGACATGTCCACACGGTGCGACAAATCGATGCGTTAATCTATTGCAATCTCGCTTCTTGCGAAAACACATGTATAGAACAGGTGCGTATAAACCGGAGTTGGAAACGTTATTTTATAAAAATAACCCGTTATTGTTACTTATTATAAAAAGTAATTTGTTACTGTTATTCTTAACTTTAATTAGTAATGCGTTTTTGTTATTATTACTTAAAAAATAACAATTTATTATTTTCTTCATAACTTTATAAAATTTTACTGATCTTTCTTTACAATGTCATCCAATTGTCTATTGCTGTTTGATCAGTTCAATACAAAATCTATAGTGGTTTGTTCAATCGCAACATGGTCTGTACGCTTGTACAGTAGAGTCTCTTTAATTTTGGCCGATAGGGCGATAAGAGCGGGACGCCAAAATTATAGAATACCCTCACTACAGCACGAGTCCACCAATCACCGTGTACTTGCGCGAGCAAAGTACACGGTGATTGGTGGACTCGTGCTATGGTGAAGATATTCTGTAAAAGGAAGGGGTATGATATCAATGTTTATGAAAGTACGTGTAAAGGATTACAAAGATTATGGGGGCCAAAATTAAGAAGATTCTACTGTACTATATGTTTATAAATAACGATAAGACTCTTTACTGTGAAAATATAATGATGTTATCGTTATTGTTACAGACAAAAGTAATAGTCCTTATAAAAAAAATTTTAAAGTGAAGATAACGGCATTACTTCACAATTTTATGTCATAAATTTTCTTACTCCCGAATTTCATTATTCCAAAAATGCACAACAAATGTATTTACGTTATTAGGTTTTATATGACTTAGTATGTAACATAATGTGTACTTTTCAATAATGTATGGCGTTGCAGTGAAAGTTTTCTTTCACTACTCATTAACTTATTATTTTATGCTTTTCTTCTCAATTTATTGTATCATATTAATATTTTATTTTAATATTGTTGTTACGAAGAAAAAAAAGTTGAATGAGTTCAATCGTTTTATATTTATTGTTATTTTTTATTTTATAAATATATGTATACATTATGTACATGTACATGTGTATTTTATCTATGTATATGTATTTTATATATGTATATGTTTTATATATATATATATATATATATATATATATGTATGTATGTATGTATGTATGTATCCATATAAAACTATTTTGGATGAGCTTATATTTCACGAGATTTAGCACAAGAAATAAGGAAAAGTGTAAAAAGAGAATTCTCAATTGCCGTAGCTGCTATTAAGTCGAGAAGATGTTTAAGATGATGAATGCTTTTCACCTTTTGGATAGTTCTCGTAGAGGCGAGAGAAGAAAATACCGGACTGAAACTTCAGGCTCATTTCGCGCGGACGAATAAAAGTAATTTGCTAAAGGGTCTTCGCCTAATCCACCCACAATCTCGCTAGCCAAATTCTCTTTTCCTGCCTTTTCTGTGGAAAATCCCTACCGTATATACATCCTACCACACATATCTTGGCTATATGTACGTTTTAAATGGAGGTATCTCCGTGGAATTGACTTAAAATCGATCTACAATCTCACGAGTATTCTTTTTCGAGGTTTCTTCTTTCCTCAAGAATTATCCTTATTGTTGAGCTTGATAACATCCTTCATGCGGTTATAGTTATAATAACTTGTACGGAATAGGACGCATTAGTAGAGCGGTGATAATCGGGAGATGTCGAGCATAATGTCAGCACATGATGATTGATTGTAAACTACATTCCGCGCTCATAAATCGGTGCCTGATAGTGACGTATAAGCATGTTAATACTCTGGTACTATTGTCATATTATATTTGCTGTATACCATATGAGGAACGGAGATAATGGAAGTAACAGAGATAATGAAAATGAACGTAATGGTAAATCTGATTCATGTATCTATCATATTATCAACATGCGTTATTAAATAGATGGATGTACTATATATATAGTGTCGTTGGTATGAATTTGCTCACTCATAGTAACAGTTGGTCATGTACAATATGCTCAATAACAATTAAAACAATCGATCTAATCGTGGATTATTATAGTAATGTACATTAATATTGACGTAAATATAAAAGATAATAAGAAAATAGGTAAAGGAAACAATCTCAGTTCAACACTGAGAAAAATGTCCCGATTAAATCAATGAAATGTATTTGATAGAGTTCATTTTTGTAAGAGTATGTAGAATTTCTGGTTATACGATTAGATCTTATAGGAACTCATAGAGATGTTATGGAAACGTTTGATGAATTACATTATAAGGATTTGGTTAGTATTTTTTGGTTGGATCAATAAAACTTCTAGATCTAGCAGTACATTGCACCGCTGACAGACGCGAAAGAATCCTATTTCTCATTACTAAAAAACCACACACAATATGATAAAAGACATATTATTATGAGAATTTTCAACAGTATTCTAATAAATAAATTTATCTCTTTCGAATGCGAGTTTTATAATTTGGGAGGTAAATAAAAGATGCATTTTTTACAGGTGTATAGTTCCGTGTAAAAATTAATTTAGGAATTTGATAACTTCTGGAAGTTATATGTATCAAATTGTATCAATTGCATCTGAAATATTATCAGAAACATCAAAACTTGTCTTCTCCAATGAAATTATGCACGTTAGCCAGGGGAAGGTTTTTTCAAATCGGTTTAATGAAACATGTAATAAATGTTCTTGTTTCAGATACGGTTTCTTGATAAAGAGAAACACAATTTTTTCTTATAGTTATTGTTTTTATATCACAATAAAAATACACACAAAAATGAAGTAGATAAAGAGATATCATGACAATAACAAATAAAATTCTTTTTAATTTTAAAAGTTTATAATATGCTTAAAAATTTTTTTTGTTATTAAAACGACACCTTTGTCTTTTTTATTTCTGTATGTACTTGTATTGTGTAAAAAGAATATGGAGTTCCGTAAAGCCATTTCAAAGATATTTAATAAAAAATGACTTGTAATTTGCTTTAGATTCCTTTAAGAGGTTTATTCTTTATAAACGAATTGACTGCACTAATTCAAAATTTATCTTTTTTTTTCCAAAGTAGAGAAAGAGAAAAAGATAAATTCTGAACTGAACGAGTATAGCTATAAAGAACCGATCTATATAAGTAAGTATTAAAAAGCAGAAATAATTGTAAATCAAAAGTAATTTTATTTGTGTGGTTATAACTTTGGTATTATAAACTTTATACTATCTTCTTTGTTCTGGTTTTGATTCAAGTAAAAAAAATTATGAAACAATTTTCGGTTTCAACTTCGATTCGGCCCGGATTCCTGACGTTAATTAATCTAAATTAATTCTATTAACGATAATTCTACTAAATATTGATTCTAAATAAATTTCATATTATTAACAAAAATTGTAATAGATTTAACAAAAAAGAATTAAGCATATTTCTGTAAGAATTTTTTTATTTTTAAACAGACATTGATTGAATATATCAGAATTTTATATAATACAATTAGATTCTTTTTCCAGTGGATAATTTTGATTTAAAAAATTCAAATTAATGATGTAAAAATCATAAGCGAATGACAACGGGACCACTGCAATTTAGTGGGAACAGATGGCAAACAAAGGTAGTATGAATTTAGAGGACTTCTTATGAATGTTAAGGAAATTATTGACAAGTGAAGTTTCAATAGCGGTCTGTAAGACCAACATTATAGTTTAAAGGTTAATTTGTTTTTGAATAAAGAGTTACAGTAATAAGGGAATAAAAGCTATTTGAAAATTACGAATTAGATTAAAACTTAGAATTAGATAAAATTTTTAATATTTCTAAAATTAAAATTATGTGGGTTAATAAAAGTAAACCGCGGTTGTTGTTGCGTAAGTTTAAAATTTTAATTTTTTTACAGAAAATTTATTTTCTTCTCATCGAACGTTTCGTTTATCTTAAAAGTACTACACTTTGTGTGATGTTTATTTTTAATATTTGTCAATGGTTTTTTGAATAAAAGGCCGCTTAAGTAGCGTTGGTGTCAATACATATCATATAATTTGTCCATTTTTATATGTGATGATTAGTATTATTATTATTTGCATTAATTTATGTAACGTAAACGTTTTTTTAGTTGCTAAACTTTTTCTATTTGATAAATTTTTAATAAATATTAAAAATTTCAATTAACAAGAAGAAAGATCAACATTTAACTTCACGAATTTTGTTCAATTTTCTAATACTACATTTTCAAAGTTTGGGAAAGTTACTTTGTAAAAGTAACTAGTTACAATGAAAGTTTTTTCTTTTTTACAAAATAACTGGTTACAGTTACACTTACTGAAAAAATAACAAGCAGTTACTTTTTAATTATATTTCTGTTATAAATATTACAATTTTCTATAACATTTTAATACATTGCTATTGTAAATACTAGACTTTTATATTTCTAACATTACTAAATTATTTTATTTATATTAAAATATGTTTTTTAAATTTAGAGACGCTATGATGCTGAGCGTTTACTACGATTTAGCTCCTATAGGTTCATTCTACTTAACGTTTGTAACGTTTGCGAGCATTATTGGTCTTTATTTTAACATTTGATAAACACAAAGCTGAAATGAGTCTAAGAGTATTGCGAGTGCAAAGTAAAACGCATAGAGGGTGCATTTAATACATAGCATTTAATGTACAACAAGATTTTACTATACTTGCTTAATAATAAGCAATTAGTAAGTCGATTATGATTTGTTCTTACCTTGAAATCTAATCAATTACATTAAATTGATAATAAGTTTGAAATATGTAAAGTAATTATAAAAGTAACTATTATTTTAGTTACTAGTTATTAAAAAATGTAACTAAGTTAAATTATAGTTATAGATGAAGAAAGAGTAACGAAGTTACAGTTACAAAAGAATAACTCTAACTGTAACTTTATTACAAGTAACGAGTTATTTCCCATCCCTGTATTTTAATGTTATACTATCCGTAATACACAACTCTTTCCATTGAGAAATAATTGTTTAAAATTTTCCATGTTATGTATATACCGAGTTCGTAAGAGCGATCAATAGTAAGTATAAATCCATTAGATTAAAAGTTGATCCTTCCCTTGTAAATTCTATTTATAATTTTAAAACAATACTTATTCTCCTACTATTGTAACTTTTTACTCAAAAACAAATTAAATGCCATTTTGTTTAAAAAGGGAATTGAGATAAAATTTTTGATAAAGGTCTTTCAATTAAGGTTTTTAGAATGAAAAAATACGTTATGACTTCAGATTCCCATATAGTACGGAAAGCAACATTTTTTTGTATCGCAAGATGGCAACATTACAAAATCGTTGCAAAATATTACAATATTGCTGCAACATTGCGGTAATGGTAAAAAGTCCATCATTAGAAATATTACAGTATAATATTACAATAAAATTACAATATAATGTTTTAGTGTTTCTAATAATATTTTACACGGAGTACATTATGACATTTTAAAGATATCTAAAACATGTTCTAAAATTTTTGCGAAACATCATAAAACATTTTTAAGATATTTTATGATGTTTCGCGATTTTTAATGCCTTTGAGGCATATTACAAAAATTTTAGGACGTCTTTTAAACGTCTTTGAGTCACACATATTTTTGGGAATTATATTACACATTTTGACACATGTAACTTTCAGGAATATCAAATTTTCCTGAATTAATTTTTAACAGAACCAAAAATTTTGTTTTCAAAATACATTAAAAAAATTTCTTTATTTTTACTCAATTTTTGAAACTCGTTCCTTCAAGGAATCATTAAAACACAGATGAAAAGTTTCATAATACTGCGTCTTTTATTTTATATTATACGAATTTTAATTACAAGAAGTAAGATCCATCACCCTGTCTATCTGATGGCGGTAACACATAGCGTTTGCTGGATGAAACATAGAACATTATTTTTTACAACATTTTTAAAACATTACTGCAACATTGTTGAAGTAATATTTAAAAAAATGTTACTACAAACTTCTATGCTATAGATTGTTAAATACAAAATGAAATATTGTGCTCAGTTGCGTCATGCGTTCGAAAACTATTACGGCGATAAAGAACTAAGGCTCGGTTGCATCAACGTTATTTTGGCTTTAAATAAAACTTAAATATGTATCTCTTTTGATCTTTTTTTCTAAATAAATAAAAACAGACAAATATTTAAGTTTTACTTAAAGCCAATATAACATGCAATCAGGCACAAGTAAACTAAATTACTACCAGCGTCTAATGGATCTCGGACAGCAAAGGGAACATACAAAACTACAGAGTGCCAGAGTCCTGATCACAATTAATAAAGACAATTAATAAAGACTCACCTACGAAAATCTCTGCTCCAACAAGCGTATATCACGGGATTCATTCCGCTGTTAATCCAGCCAAGCCAAGTAACAGCCGCAGATACCATTTCTTCTTGCCATATGCACCTTGTGCAGAATCCCGACAATAGATTCACAACGAAGAACGGTAGCCAGCAAATAATAAATACACCCATAACGATACCAAGGGTCTTTGCCGCTTTTTTTTCTTTGGCAAACTTGGCGAGCTTACGCGAGAGAGAGAAATTTTTCCCTAGATGTTGTTTGTTGTTGATTCTCGTGGAGGGCACTCTAGTGAGACCATTGTTATGAAAAGCCGTTAACGGCTCCTCGAGATCTTGGAGGTCCTCAGGTGTGCTCGACGCGGTACGAAAAAGATGCCTGGCGTCGGTATTGGTAGTAGATACGCCGCCTCGGTGTATCCTTAGGGTGAGCTCGAGTTCGCCTGAGGCCATCATCACCTGTTTTGTGCCGAGTTTTAGACTCCTCGTCTGTATCACAGCAGCGCGATAGATTCTGTAATACGTGAATACCATCACGAATAGCGGCAGGTAAAAACTGATTGTCGATGAGAATATCAGATAACCGAGATTTTCCGTAAAGGGACACTTGTCTTTCGGCACTTGCTCAGTACGAACCGCACGCCACCACGCTATTGCAGGAAAAGAGATCGCACTCGAACAAATCCATACGATAGCAATTAAGATCGCTGCGCGTTTCCTGCTCATTCGAGTTGGATACGTAAAGGGATCGGTGATCGCCCAGTAACGATCCAAACTAATAACGCACAGATTCAGGATGGACGCCGTAGAGAAGAGAACATCCAGCGAGCGCCAAACGTCGCACCAGTCCGTTGTGAACAGCCAGCGATTTTCTAGTACCTCGTACACCGCGCTAATTGGCATTACCACTAGTCCTACCAAGCAATCGGCGCAAGCCAATGAAGTCACAAAGTAGTTTGTAGCTGTGTGTAGATGTCTCTCTCGGAATACCGCAAGAATCACTAATGAGTTGCCGAAAACCGTAGCCACGCAGAAGAGCAGTAGAACGATCGCAAGACCGATTCGATCCGTAGCGAGTTCCCAGAGATCGTCATAGGTGTGATTAAATGGCGGATAGCTCGCGTTATAAAAGCTCCTGTCAAGATCGTTGTTTAATGCGTGTACCTCTTCTTCCCAGTTCAATAGATAGATCTCGCTGTCATTCATGTTTTACCGTGCGTAACCGTATTACTATCGACCGTAATCACTCTGACATGCGATTGATTACCAAGACGATCTTGACCTTCTTAATTTTTACTAGGCGACTAAACATTAGGGTATTACATTTGTGAGTTCCCTCGTTTCCGTCTGTCCTCTCATCTTGTCTCATTGAGATGTCTCGAATCATTACAATTCTTAATAAAATTGCTGTTGTATTCTACGTTTACTCAATGGTTTTATAATTTTATTGTATATTAAAAGTTAATGATATTTTGTCGTGTATTTATTTGATGAAAAGGCAATTGGCACAATGAGTCCTTTTTGGCCGCGATACTAAAGTAACGTACAGAGAACACAATCATCACATAGGTATAATTGAAAGATAATGTCGAAAGTTTAGATTTCTTCTACTTCTTCAGCAGTATTTTCATTCAGCTAGGATTATTTTTCTTTCAAATATCTGAAACAAGCAAATAAGCTCGTAAAAGTTTGTTCCTTAAAAATAGATGCTGATGGGAAAAATGAAACAAAAATTAAAACTTTCGAGAATTAGCAATTTCACCTGTATTATAATGCGATTGTCCACTTAGAGATTTTCTCTTTTTCTCTGTTTCCTTCTTTTAAAAAATAAATAGTCTTTTATAATCTAAATCTGATTTTAATTACGCGTGACACATTATTTTAACGTCTAAGTTTGAGATAAAGTTATAAAGTATTGAATAGGACATATGATATGAAAAAGGATTCATATTTCTACGTCCAAATAGAAAAATAACAATAGTTAAATTAGTCTTTTATCAGTGCAGGTATTTATCGCTACTTGATCAAAACAGTTCTGATCGTAAAGTTAAAGCAACTATAGTATAGCTTACTTAGGTTTGCGCTTAGATCCTGTTTCATCTACATATATTGTACAGAGAATCCGAGTTAACAATAGTCATGGAGATTAAGCAGACTTTTAGTTTTTGCTTTATAACATATCGCAATTGCTATTGCAGATTAATGTATAAAGTAGTCAAAGTAAAAGATAAAAACACGTATTACATAATTTTAAGCAAATTTTTTGTCTTAATTATTTTATTAGCCAACATTAGCGGTTTTACTTTATGACAGAGGCATAATGCCTGAGAATTTTTCTCTTTGTGGTATATCTATTTTGAAGTAGTGTTAAAGCTATTATATTGTGTTATATTTTATATATGGGACTTGAACTTTAATTTTTTTAAATTTTGCTTTTGTCTTTTGAATATTGAATTTGAAGAGAAAAAAATAGTATCAAACATTATTAAATTAAAACTAATATATTCCATTTAATAGTCATTGCTTTATATATAAGTAAACAATTATATTTTTATTTTAACATTATAGTGACCATCTAAATAATATAATTGTTTTGATAATAATAGTATTAAAATACATAATATAAAATAGTATTAAAAATTTTTTAAGATATTGTTATTTAACAATATTTTTATTTTTATTTTGATATTTTTCTTTCTCAACTCATAAAAATAGGTAAAATTAAATAATAAAAATGTATTTTCTTAATAAATCTATACACAATTTTTCATATAAGCACATTATGTCTGTTTACTTATATAATTTTATTTCAATATTTAATATTTCAAAAATGAAGATATTTTCAAAACAGGAATATCCATTTTTTGCGTATAGATAAACGAAAGCTTATCGAAAGAAATTATCAATATCGAATGAAAATGATAGATTTGTAAATTATTAAAACATTCCATTTATTACATTAGAACTAATAGTAATATGCAGTACTATTATTTTTAATTCCAATATAACAAACGGTACTTTTTTATGTTTTTCAAATTTAATAATTAGTTGTATTACCATTGTGGTAATACTATTAATATCAATTATTACAATAAATTGAAATTCCGTGTTGGGCTTGCTTGTGCTGTACGTGAACAATCAATTTCAAAGAGCTTCGACATTCTCTTTCAGAGTAAACTGTCTATAAATCGCTCGCCGACTATGGCTATTTATGGATATTCATCGTTGAGTGATTATCACGATCATCTTTGACCCCGCACCCTCGCGTCCTCGTAGCTTCCCTCGTTTTAGTGTAATATACATATAGTCAATCTTACACGTAGTACCCGTTCCTATGTTGAAGAAGGCCGCCGTTGAACTTGGTCATTACGGATGAATAGTACCAATGGCGATCGATATGCACATAGTACTATAAAAAAGTAAGTTTTCCAGTACGGCCAATTCATTAATGAAGAATATATTTTCTTTTTGGAATGACGAATCAAAAATATCCATTCAAAAGATCTCAGAATTACATGTATTTTTTAAAAAAAAGGTTTGCACGAGTAATAAATCGGAGACAAAATAATTTTGAATTGTTTCTTAAGTTTATAAGGATTTATCTTTTTTAAATTTAATCACGTTTCTCAAATTTAATAGAATGGTAAACTTATTTCATTAAAATTAAAGTGGCCAGTGTTTATATATTATCTCTTATTTATCTTATTACCTGTAAATAATAATCAATTTGGAAATATAGACTCAAAAGTATAGACGTATAACGCGATGTTAAATAGCTTTCACAAGTGTGTGTTTGTAATGAAGAATGGTTGTCTTAAAAAAGAAATCCTTATATCGCGTTTCTTGACGAGGATTGAACTAGATCTACGTGTGATTTCTTTCCCTGTTTCTTCAGGAACTTACGGAATAGCGATAAGAGGATCAAGACAGGGTAGAGATAACTTACGTAACTGATCGAGAGAATAAGAAAGAGTATCAAGAGGATAAGAAAGCGAAAAATTGAACGGATATATATTGAGAGAATAATATATATTTCGTAAAATCAATATACGAAACAATGATTGCAATACTTACTGTTTTAAATTGTTTTAGTATTTAATTTATTCCTGAGACTCTAAATATATTTGAATAAATAATATTTAAATAATTTGTTATCAGGTAATTTTTCATATTAAACATTATAATGGAGATTGTATAATTATATATTGTAAATATTAATCACATAACTTATGAAGCATGTGGAAAATAAAAACAAACGTTTATTGCTCAATAATAATATTAAGCAATGAATACTCTCTTTCTTTTTTCCTTTTTCCCTCTCTTGCTCGCTACCAAAATGATATAGATACATCGTAACATAAATTAACTTCGGCGAGTCAGAGGAAGGAGGAATCTATTTTACAAGGCTTTATATCACATTCGCGTTTATGATCCTGTTGCGGCCAATTGCAAAATTGCATAAGATTGGTCAAACGATAATCGTGTAAGCCGGAAGTTCGTGGGTGTCAATGGTATATTATCATATGTAATTCAGACGTTCATTCATTTTGCACTTGTAAGATTTAGTTGTTTTTTAGTAAAAATATTTGGTTGCTTGAAATAATGGGTAATTACAATACTATACTCATTTTTAGAATCTGCGTCGAAGATAAATTAATTTAAACATTTAATTAATATACAAGATAATCTAATGACATCGCATTTTTTTCAAATTTTCGGATTTAAATTGAATAAAATATCTTCAAATTTTAATTTCAAATAAATTAAGTTTTAACAATTGGATATTTCTCTTATTCATAAAGAATTCTTGATGAATAAGATAAATATTTTAAAAAATTTATCTGATACAGCCATTTCAGAGTGAAGTGACTCTCCCTTGTATTAGCATAAATTAAATGATTTTCGTTTTTCTACATATTTTTATACGATTAGGTATACGATTTAAAAATATGAGAATTATATTATATAATTTACGAGCGCGCAAATATGGTTATTTTAAGTCATACTGATATCGATCTCTTTTTAATCATTATATAAATTTATACTCGTACTTTCATTAGTTTATTTAGTGAGAATAATGATAATTGATCTAGTTTTTGACCGAATATTCTGTCGATAAGCTTTCATTCCTCTGTCTGCACATTCCATACATATCGATACAAATGACCTACTGTATTTCTTTTCTTTGATACGAATACTGGGATATACAACGGTTTTTAGTCTTTCCCTTAAAAAAAGGGGGGGGGGGAATCTAGCCTGATGCGCGTTGTCGGCCTCAGTTCAAACATTAGATTAAATTAGAACGCTTTGGAAAATTACCATGAGTTCCGTGCGAATCTATCGTGTATGGAATGAGTATTCGTTTTATATTTGTAAATTTTTTTTCTTAATATTCAATTAATTCTCGTTTATCTGTTAGAAGAATTTCATGAAATATTTTAAAAAACTAATCTTTAAATGATTTAAGTTAATAACATGGAGGAATGACATTATCATATTTGTATTAAATGTTATAAATAATGTTTAAAAATGTTTCTTGTATTATATTATAAAAATTTAAATTTTATAATACTATTTCAATAATAAAATGCGTTGTTTAACATGCAAACACTTCCAATTTAGACTTATTCATATACATTAAAAACTATCATTTTTAATTTATTGCATAATAACTTTTATTTACTGCATATTTTTTTAAGCAGCCAACACTAAAATTAATTTTATAGTTTGAAATGTTTATTTTAAGATAAAAATACTTTTTCTTAGTAAAAGTAATTTTTAAAGTTTAAGTTTTAGAGTTAAACATTTTTACTTGAAAATATGCATCCGGTCTTGTAGACTATAATTAGTTATAATATACAAATTTTTAAAAATTAACAATCATATAAATACTTTCTAAAGATGTTAAAATGTATATGAGGTCGTTTTTAAAGAAGAGTTTTTAAATACTTGGAACAGAAAAATAAAAATAAGTTCTACGAAAAATTTAGTCGTGTACGGAGAAAGTAAGTAATAGATACGCTTAAAAATAACATAGACAGAGGATTAAAAAAGAAATAGAAAAATGTCGAAAATAAAACGACAATGACAAGGTAGTGTATTCATAATATTTTGCGTGTCTGCTGTATATAACAGTGTGATCAATTGCTCATTCACGTATTTCAAAATACTTGTTAATTTTTTTCACGTATATCATCACGAACAGTTCAATTTTAATTATATTATTTCACATATATTATTTATACGAAAATGTGTGTAAAATGTTCTCCTGCACAAAAAGTTCAAGAATTTTATAAAAAAAGAAACAAAAGCGATAGACCTTAAAAATTGATACCGACAACAGATTCGGAGCGGTAAAGTGAATGAACATTTTCTATATCTAACTGTACTTACTTATATTTTGCTCGAAACAATTAATCCTTAATTTTTAAGATAAATTAAAAAATTTAGAGCAAAATTTAATGCTATAATATCTATAATACTCACACGCACTAATGCGTACGTAACAGATCTGTTTTTTCGTTAACTAATGAAGTAAGCTTTTCTAAAATTTGTAACTTTTACTACTTACATATTAATACAATGGGTAGGAAGCTTTTTTCGAATAAGCAGTTGATAAATAGTATCATAGATGTGTACTACAATTTAATTTTTATAATAAAACTTGTGTCTCGTATTCTTAATGTGTTAAGAGAGGCATTTTTACAAAGATGGAAGGTGGTGGAGGTAATGATAAAGTAACTAAATTAAGATTATAAGGCGCGAGATGCTATGCACGCTTATGTGTCATTAGTGTATTACAAACCAATCATACATTTTTCCGCTGTGGAAAATACACGAGTACCTCGACTGTTCTCCATTAGCGCATTATCGCCGGTTAACGCGCGTTACGCGCGTTAATTATCCTCTAATCTGATACATTTGATATACACGTCGACTTTCAGGGTCGGAGACTTTCCTGATCGCTAGTATTCGATCGATTCGCTTGATGCACGTAGTCACAATGTTCGAGGCACAGGCGACGACGGTGTTGTTAGTATTTGCCGTGATTTGGTGCGGATGTGCCGGATGTCAGTGTCAAATAAGAGCGAACGCGAGGAGCTTGACCCGAAGAAGGGTCACGATGAATCGGGGATGTCTTCGGATGCTTACTCTAAACACGCACATACACAATAAACGAGGAAAAAAGCGTGTCTTAGACAGCCTTTTCTAGCGGTATGCTTTCATCGAGAGAACGCGGGACGTGTTTCGCGGTTTTAGAAGGCCAACTGCTACTATCGCGTGGCTCGAAAGCTCTGCACCCGACGCGCTTGCGCGCCGCATCGAGCCGCGTCGAGCCGCATCATCCCTGCGCACACATACGCACTTTCGCCCTTATCACCTTTTGCTTGAAGCATTCTGTTTCTTGCACGTGCGTCACGGATATACACGGACGTAACGTAGATTTTTCCCTACGTATGACGTCATTGAACATCGGCTTATTTAGCTTTTATTATTTTTTAGTTATTTAGATATTACTGTCTCACATCTAACAGATTTTAATAGGCTGGGTATATACAATTACAGTCTTATATCCTTTGACATATTCTACAGAATATTGCGTTGAGTATTTTTGCTCCTTACGGAGCGAACAGCTTCCCATCCATTATATTAATACGTGGATCGCGCACAAAAAGTTTTATGTTACATCAAAAAGTATTTACAAATTTTGGAAAACTGATTTTATTTTTATATTTATATTTATGAAGGAACAGATCACGTGCGCATAAGTAATCAGCATTAGATTTTGCTCTAAACTTTTAAATTCCTAAAAATGTTTGTAATTTTAAGAACAAAAATTATATCGTTCTTGACATTAATTTTATACCCATATTTAAATAATTACTATAATATTTTTATTTTTTTAGTTAGTTACGGATGTTAAATGTCACATTTTCTACACGATCGCTGTTGATCGATAATAATGTAAATACAGTTTAGAGTATATTATTATTAACTTTATGCAGTAATTATTATAAAGTCTAATAAGATGCATAATAGATGAATATGCGAATTGTTGCATCAGGATTTTAGATTGATATTAAGCCCGATTACATGACAATCGATTGGATAGCATCAAGAACATTCATAACATACAAAACCTGTATACCAATAGCAGCATTATTCCGTATTTGCATAATAATTAAAATAAAATTGATACCTTTTGTAGATTTCAGCAATAATTTTGCGAAAAACGAATTGACTTTACATACAGAGATTGAAACAGTTTTATTTTAAAGCCCTAAGGATATTTTAGATAGCGCGCAATGTATATAGAACAGAAAATTTAAGCAAAAAGTCTAATCTATTTGAAGCTTTGTATTAGGATTTACTGCACAACTATTCTTTTCAAAATTATTTCCGATTTTCGGCACAGCATCCTGCTGTGGCATTTTTCACCTGCGTGTTATGACCTGTACCTGCCGAATCTCTTTCGTTCTTTCCATCTTTGGTTTGTTTGCAACAACCAGACATACAGCAACCACTAGCTGCTTCTCTCGCTCTAATAAAAAAATATAGTAACAACATTTAAATCAATTATCAATTAAAAATAAATATGATAATAACATTCACGATGTAAAGTACGAGACAAAAATGTCAAAATAAATATCTAATAAGTGTTTCTAATTAAAACAAAATTTATGACAACAAATTGAATTATGCGATAAAAAAGATTTTATAGATTTATTTAAAGTAGCCCATATGGCCGCCTATTTAACCTTGTCATCAAGTAAAGCCATTGCGTTGATAGATTATTTTCCTGCTGGGCAGCAGCTTTTTGGATCCGTAGTGGCATCGCTACAACATCCACCGTGCTCTTCCTTTGTGCCTGAGCAACATTTGGCACCACAACATCCTCCATTTGTCTTTTTTTCTCTATACATTCAGTCGAGTTACATGATTATCTGAATTATCAAAATCTCTAAGATTGTACGATGATTATGTAATAATTATTTTGCAGCCAGGCGGCCATATAGGTTCAAATAAGTTTCCTTATTTTAAACTGATTATCGCAATTTTTACTTTTTGCTACAACATCCAGAGAAGTCTTTTTCCTTATTGGCCACACCGTTCTTTTTCTCGCCACTGCTCAAATATAATGTATGATACATAATATATATATATATATATATATATTATCCATATGTAGATATATGCATTTATAAATTTAATAAAAATTAAATATATTTGAAAACTTACTCGCATCGACAGGTTACTTGTCCAGTGTATCCTTTTTGACTTTTGATTTTGCTATAAATAATACCATTTTTAACGTAAATATCTTTACATATACGCGTGTGTGTGATGTGCGCACGCACACGCACACGCACACACGCACGCGCGCGCGCGCGCGCGCACATACACACACATACACACACACACACACACACACACACACACACACACACAGCATCAATATAAAAGAAGAGATTTAAATTGCTTTATATATGACATATTAAGATTACTTACGCACAATGATCACACATGATGAATTTTTAAGATATTACGGAGCGTGAACTTTAATTTTTTATTCTAGAAGAATTCTGAAATTTTGGCAAAATATGTAGTATTGAAAATTATGTGATGTGAATTATAAACAAACATTACACGTTACCATGGCCACGTTCATCTTTTTTTCTATCCGCTACTCGCTATCAGCATCTTTTCTTAAGGATTTTTTTACAAATATAAAATGTGTCACTTTTGTAAAATTTTTCTATAGAATTAATTTTATTACACTGTTATATAATATAGTCACTCAGTTTTGTTAAAAATATTTGATAGTGAAAAGTGTAGTACAAGTATTTAATTTTAAAAAATGATGTGTACAATATTTAAAAGATAATATTAAAATAATGATAAAATAAAAATAATAAAATACGAATCAAATTAATTTCTAATATTTTTGACTATTATTTATGTGTATATATGTATACATGTATTAAGTAATTGTTCTACATTTTCTTTTAAAAGTTTACAAACTATAATGAGCTTTCAGAATACTCTTTAATGTAATTTTAACGAAACAGCGTTTCTACATGTACAACTACTCCACACTGCTATTTCTGTTTGTATTTTCTACGCTGCAACGTTTTAGATATATTTGAACTCGAGTTATTTTTAAATAAACGATACGTTTTTTAAGATCTGCAACATAATTGATGCGTGAGTCACTTTATGATAGTACCTTATGATAATAATAAGTTTAAATTATAATACGTACTTCAGGTTGCGCTTTAACGTAACATATAGCTATTTGAAATGCTCTATCGCATGCATTCTCCGCTTCTAAAAAAATTTTCATTAATAAAAATTTTCTATTAATTTTTCCATTAATTATTATACATATTTATTATCGATAATCAATTTCTTTTTTCCAAATTTTTAATATTTATTCATTGTGTTCTACATGCTATATTTACAATATATAAGAGGAAAAGTAAATATAAAATATATATTTCAAAAATTGTAATAATTATAGATTGATTTTGTTATACAAGTTAAATGTAATAAATATAATAAGAGGACTTACGGATCAATTTACATTGATTAAGAATTCTTTTTGATGATTCTTGCATACTGCGCGGCAAATGACGCAGAGCTTTTTCAACATCTACATTGCTGTCTTCATTAAGAATACCAATTTTCACCATAAAGCATTTCAAATAGCATTTTAATTTCATATCATTTTGTTCAATGTTTCCAGCCTTTAATTGCTTTAAAGATGCTGAATCAAGAAAAAATTAATAAAAATACATAATTTTTTTTGTGCAAGCAGTACAAAATATTCATACCCCAAGACACATTTGTTTGTTGGCGACATTCTCGTTTAATGTCCGCTCGTGCTCCAACATACACACAAAATGAAACAAGTTTTATAAATATTTTAAATGTTAAAAATAAATATTAATAATAATTTTTATTATTATTTATTTAATACATACATGTATACTTTTTATATAAAATTATGTAAAAATTTTAAATACTACACTCTAAAATGTAATTTAATTTATATGCAGGGTTCCCAAAATTAGCAGAGGTTTCTTTATGAGCGAATTTTTGAAAATATTCTAATTCAAAAATGTCGAGGCTATAATACTTTTCGAATTATATATTATTAAAGTTCTCCAATTGTAACGCCTAGAATTCGCGCGTTCAAGCATGGCACATAGCACAGTAATAAGGATGCCCTTATACATTGGCTGACTTTTTACATATGAACTTAATTTTTCATGTAATGATAAGAAATCACTTTTAAACTTTGTCTTGTTTATCAATGATTATATAATTTAAATTATTCATAAAGATTAATGTCAACTTAATATTACGGAATGTCAAGCCATATGTAAATCGAACTGTCAAAACTATCAAATAACATACGTCGACTTCATTTGACAGTTTACCTCCGTGCTAAGTTCCATCCCTGAGCCTGCAAATTCTAGGCGCTGCAATTGGATAACTTTAATAATTTATAATTTGAAAAGTGTTATAGCCTCGACATTTTCGACTTAAAATATTTCGAAGAATTTGCTCATAATAAAAACCTCTGCTAATTCTGTGTCACTCTGTATAGAAAGTGTATAAAGAATTTTTATTTCTGTAATATTACAGAAAATTTTTAACACGATATAATGTAAAAAAATAAAATATTGAAAAATGTTACTTACTAACAGAAGGAATAAAATAACAAGTAATATATTTATAATTTTCATGTTTCACAGTTCTCGTCACTTCTACAAGAAACAAGTCGGGCGGTACTATAGTTAATGAGAGCATGAATGTAGAACGTAATCGACGTGAACATTTTGTTGATATTTGATCTTTGATAACAATTCATAACTCACTGTTGTATATGAAATTGATTGAAACTAAATGAGTACATAAATGTCATATTAATCAACTGTGTTATACGCAGTGTAACACATAAATTTATAGTAGAGAGATATTTGACCGTTACTATAACAACATCCCAGTCGACACAGTTATATGTTCACTATATAATAGTTATATATTTTAATATCTCGTTTTATATAACGTGAAAGTTGCTGTTATATTATAATTTTGCCCTTTATTGTAAGTAACAGTAACGACATATTTATATTGAAATAAATCACCGTAGATCACAGCCCATACAGCACATTAATATTGTACCAACGTCTTATGCAATATTTAATCGCAATATTAATGAGACATTGCAGCAATGTCTAATGTCCCTTGAATCAATGTTAAAATTTCTTTGAAATGTAAATATTAATATGGTTACACCACATAATTCCAATGCAAAACTATGTTTTTGTAGCATTTTACATTTTTCGCAAAAAAAAATCTCGGGAATTTTCTCTTGAAAATTTCCAAGTGGCCACCCATCCAAGTCGTGACCGCGGTGGACGTTGCTTGACTTCTGCAACTGTTGCAAACTGGAACCCTCGTGATGATCTGTGAACACTTTATACTAATACATATATAACTGATAGATTAGGTGAATATGTAGAAAAGATGAAACATGTATAATTAAAGCATAATATTTATATAAACGTATATAAAAAGATAGTTCTTTTACTAATTATTACAAATGCGGAATAGCATTTAGAATAATTTTTCTGTCATTTGTATAAATAAGAATACAATTAAAAACAAGTTTATATGACACAATAATTAAATTAAAAATAAAAAAAATTTTTTGAACATTGAAGAAGCATTTAAAAAATATTGTCTGATTATTAAAATGTAGATTAAGATTTTTTGTCCACAAACTTATTTCGTATATTGATAATAATTTGTTCAATGTTGCTTTAACGTTACAGCAACATTAATATTTAATGTAGAAAATCAACGCTAATTGTTTAGAATGCCCCACCTCATCTCTGATTTTGACAAAATTAGGCTCATTCGATGCGTTTTTGCTCAAAATGAACGAATCTGGCAGAAAAAAGTGTCGCTCTGTCTCGCGAACCAAGATATCAATTGTTAAAGTAAGCGATTGTGTAGGTTAGAAAACCTATTATCAAAATATAAAACGTCTATATAGTTCCAATAATTAAATTCTATATAATAATAGTATTATCATGTAACTAATTAATTATATTGATTTTATATTGCTACAATATCATGTTGCAATATTGACTATATACTGGTGCATTACATACTTGTTATGTTAATACTATGTAACAATTGCACATTTATATTATATAGAAAGAAGCAATAGATAGACATAGCTGTGATGTAAATATTATGAAACATTTGTTATATAAACTGTTACTCACAAATTATATAGCAGTTACAAATTGTATTGACTGGGATAATTTAAACGAGAATGCTTTCTACGGTCGCAGCCAGATCTTCGTCTTTGTCTTATTTGTATGATTTTATATATTTTCCTCAAATTCAATAAACTGTACACCGAATTGCTATTTCAATCATAACACAGCCCTACATAAATTTATGTAATCAGTTTCGAAGGATCACAAAACTACAAACTACACAGTTTTGAGAGAGTAATTGTTTTTTTTAGCAATAATTTAAATAAAATCTTTAATTTAGTGTGTACATTTATATTAGATTAAATGTGTGAGTTCAAAAAATTATTTTATCCATACATTGTTTTACGTTGACACACACACACACACACACACACACACACACACACACACCCACACGCACACACGCACGCACGCACGCACGCACGCACGCACGCACGCACGCACGCACGCACGCACGCACGCACGCACGCACGCACGCACGCACGCACGCACGCACGCACGCACGCACGCACGCACGCACGCACGCACGCACGCACGCACGCACGCACGCACGCACGCACGCACGCACGCACGCACGCACGCACGCACGCACGCACGCACGCACGCACGCACGCACGCACGCACGCACGCACGCACGCACGCACGCACGCACGCACGCACGCACGCACGCACGCACGCACGCACGCACGCACGCACGCACGCACGCACGCACGCACGCACGCACGCACGCACGCACGCACGCACGCACGCACGCACGCCCCGCATATACACACGCACACGGGAAGATACCGATAGCGCACAGTACTATTGCACACAGCCAATCACAGCGGCTGGTGCCTAGTGATATTCTTCTGTTCAAGCGCTATGAGTGGTTGTGAGTGGCTTGTGTGCAATAGTACTGTGCGCTATCGGAACCTTCTCCACGCACACGCACACGCACACGCGCACGCATACGCGCACGCATACGCGCACGCACACGCGCACGCGCACGCGCCCACACACACACACACACACACACACACAAGGTGTCCCAGAAAGATTGCCTTTCCTTTTATGAGCGGATTCTTTGGAAAATTCTACGAAAAAATTCTAGTACAAAAATGTCGAGGGTATAATGGTTTTTAAATTATTCGCGATTAAAGTTTACGAATCACAGAACTGACATTCAGCGCGCTCTGGCATGGCGAGGTACCACCAGGGTACATACCTCTTGACATGACATATTATTGACATTGAGATTGACATATAAATACGCAGTGACATTTATATTAAGAAATTATGACTGTAGCAAACATATTTGTACATTACCCACGTAGCACATAATGGTTTCAAATACGTTTTTAAAACGTATCAAAACATAGTTTCATAACCGTAAAGAACCGTTTTTAAAACCATAGTTTTTAAAACCATTTAAGAAACGTATTTTTTACGTTTTTTCTGTAAATACTGTAAAAAAGTAATACTGTAAAATACAGTTTTCTTAACATTAAATAAAATAGAAATGTTTTTTTAAAATAAAAAAAGAATCGAGAATTTTTCCCAAAATTTTTTTCCAGAAATTTTCAAGCGGTCACTCATTCAAGTCGTAATCGTAAAAGAGTATAACATTTATATATGTTTATATAAATAATATGCTTCAATTATATGTTTCATCTTTTCAATAACATATATTGATTCGATATACATGTGTTAACACAAAGTGTTTATAGATCAATCATCAGGCATCAATTCGCAGCAGTTTTACAGGTCAAGCAATGTTCGGCGAGGTTACGACTTGAATGGGGGTAACCACTTGAAAATTCAAAAAAAAATTTTTGAGAAAAATTTCCGAACTTTTTTTTACTTTAAATAACATTTTTATTTTATTTAACATTAAGAAAACTGTTTTTGACACTTAATTAGAAATTCTAAATGAGTAGAAATTTAAAATTTTTTTATACGTAAAAAACACGTTTCTATAATGGTTTCTTAAACGTTATTTTATCGGAAAAGAAACGTTTCAGTTATCGTTTTTCTGAGTGGACATTTTAACGCATGAGAAACGTTTCTAGAAATCGGTAATAAAACGTTTCAGAGAAACGTTTATAAACGGTATATGTGTTACTTGGAATTTATTTTAATATTGTAAAAAACCGTTTTCTTAACATTAAATAAAATAAAAATGTTTTTAACGTATAAAAATTGAGAATTTTTCTCAAAAATTTTTTTGGAAAATTTTTAAGCAGTCACCCATTCAAATCGTAATCGTAAAAAAATTTAATTTTATATATGTTTATATAAATAATATGCTTTAATTATGTTTTATCTTTTCAATAACATATATTGCCTTGATATAGACGTGTTAATACAAAGTGTTCACAGATCCTCACTAGGCATCAGTTTGCAAGCAACGTTGGGCGAGATTACGACTTGGATGGGTGGCTGCTTGAAAATTTCAGAAAGAATTCTTAAGAATAATTCCCAATTTTTTTTACTTTAAATAACATTTTTATTTTATTTTACATTAAGAAAACTGTTTTTGACAATTAATTAGAAATTTTAAAATAGAAGTTTTAAAATTTTTTTATCGGTAAAAAATACGTTTTTGTAATGGTTTTTTAAACCATTATGGAATATTATAGTTATTTTATCGCAAAAGAAACGTTTCAGTTAACATTTAACTGAGTGGACATTTTAACGCATGAGAAACGTTTCTAAAAATCGATTATAAAACGTTTCGGAAAAACGTTTATAAAACGTTTTTGAAACGTATATGTGCTACTTGAGTTACATGCATAATTATCGTTTTCAATAAAATATTAATTCAATAACAAAATGTTATGATAGCCGTTGGGTCAACTGTCAAAATCAATTCATTAACATGTTCATATGATAAAAACTTTTTTTTGTAAGAACTTTTACTTTTTGATACATTACCATCACAGTTCTTATCATATGAACATGGCAATGAATTGATTTTGACAGATAACCCAACGACTATTGTAACATTTTGTTATTGAATTGATATTTTATTGATATTTTATTGGAAACGTTAATTATACATATGTAACATACAAATATGTTTGCTACAGTCATAATTTCTTAATATAAATGTCACTGCGTATTTATATGTTAACTTCAATGTCAAGAGGTAACCTTGTGATACCTTGTTATGTCGCCATTGCCTGAGCGTGCTGAATCAGCTCTGTGATTCGTAAATTTTAATTGTGAATAGTTTGAAAACTATTATACCCTTGACATTTTTGTATTAAAATTTTTTTCTTAGAATTTTCTAAAGAATTCGCTCATAAAAGGGGAGGCGAGCTTTCTGACACCCTATGGACGTGTGTGTGCGTGTGTGTGTGTGTGTGTGTGCGTGTGTGTGTGTGTGTGTGTGTGTATACATGTGTATTTATACTACTGTATTGGCTGCAACACACACACACACACACACACACACACACACACACACACACACACACACACACTACTAAGAAAAGGGGGAGGGGACACTTTTCGGACACCAAAGTTAGGCTATTTTCAAATGGCTGTAACTCGGCGAAAAATCATCGTAGATAAAAAATGAAAAAACATTTGGAAGCTTGAAGTTTCAACTTTAATGCTTTATCAGCAAATTTTTAAAGTTCTTTTAACTTCTTTTTTTTATGCAGTAAAAGAACACAGCTTGTTTTGTTCCTTAAAATTTCGTATATTTGACACTTTGCAGTTTGACCAACAAACTTTTTTTGAACAATTTAAGTAAAGCTTCATAAACCACCATTTTGCCTACAAAATGCTTTTTTAAAAATTTTTCTACAATTTCTTTTGACCAAGTTACGCAACTTTGAAGCTAAATTTGCATTTTTTACAAATGATAACCGTACTCCGTGAAAAATCATCGTAGACAAAAAATGAAAAAACTATTTTAAAGCTCGAAGTTTTAGTTTTAACATGTATTAATGGTTTTCAAAAATTTTCTTAATTTTTTAGTGCTATGCTCCAAAAAGATACACTGTTTTTTTCCTTAAAATTACGTATTTTTAACTGCCTGTAGCTCAATAAAAAAATTTTTTCTCGACTAATCCAATGCAAGTGCTATAAAGTATGACATTTTCTTTAAAAAATGTTTTTCTTAATTTTCCTACGATTTGTTTTTTACCAAGTTACAAGACTTTGAAGAAACACATTGTTACAGTACATTTTTCTGAAAAATGACGTTTACCGCCGATATTAGCACAATATTACGAGTCAGACGATTAATCTCGTACTGACGAACTCTCATACAGCAACAGTAGTAAACACTTCTGTTTACTAGGGCTGCTCACATTTGTCAAGGCCTACGCAATGTTGTTCGACTTGTAGTATCAATTGCGAACCAAACGTAAATATCAGGAGAAAGAAATGAAGTTAGAATGCGTAATTTGAAGATGACACGACTAATAAAAAAATGACAAAAAGATTAAATAATAAAATAGTTTGTATCTTTGAAGATATTAGTTTTAGGATCCATGTTAATAAGACTTTTTCTTCTTGTTTTGATCAATACTACCTGCTGTCAAAAAATGTAACCCCTTTTTTCAACACCATGTATATATGTTACAAATATATACATATGTGTAGACGCGCGTACGTGCGTGCATGCATGCATTCGTATGTATGTGTGTGTATAAAATGTGCATCTTTGTACGTCTTTGTATCTTGCGTACGTAAGTTTGAGTTGATTTGGCTCATTGCTTTGAACGATTGATATTAATACTAGTAAATTATTTTTACGCTTGTTCTTAACAGACATGATTTGCACATTTATGTTCTTTTAACATATATATAATATTTCATTCCAGTATTTATTTAATAATGTGAATGTGTGTCACGAGTGTTGAATAATAAAAATCATTATTCTGTTAGGTCGGTAAATATACTTTTGACGTAATCATCAATCGATAAATTATCACCAACTGTTAAATGTTATATTTAGGTCTAGTATTTAAAATATAGTATTCAAGATGCAGTACTAGAGGCCACTATACGGTGTATCCAATTTGAAAACAATAACAGAACTTTTCTAATATCTTTATTAAATTTATTTTTATTTTATGCTGAAAGTAATTTATTTTTAAATTTTAGTTAAAGTACACTGTATGATAAATATAAATTTGTTTTAGATCACGAAATAGACAAAATAATTCTTATTGATTTTTAGTTACTAAAAACAAATCCGTAAACAAAATTGCTGTGTTTTGTCACATATTTGAGAAAATTAAAATTGCAAAAAATAGTAAGGAAAAGTAGGGTTATTGTACTCACTGGGTAATTATACGCTTCGTAGTTTGGCATCTTCCTGATAGAGATTATATCACGACGATATTTGTAGGTTCAAAGTATTTTTTTAATATATAACCATACGTTATATCGTTTAAAAACGTAGTTAATTGAAAAAATAAGAAAAAGTAAAATCATGATTTTTGTTGCAATTTTGGCGTTCAGAAAATAAGACAATAAGTCCGTATTTTTAATTTATTTATTTAATTTTGTTATACCTAACAAAAGTACGTTTTTTTCTGCGTTTTTTGAACTATTGTTTAATAAATTTAATTAAATAGTTATTGAGTAATTGTTTTTTTATCAAATAAAGTCTTCAGTGGACAATTTTACGCATCCATCTTGAAAGACGTGAGATCACGTGAGACCAACTATAGTGCCACTATATAGTGTAGTGCAGTGTAGTACAGCTAAAAAATAGACTATAACCTCATTTTTTCTCCGCGTACATCCAACCGCGCGTACAATTACCCAAGGCGCGAGAAATTTTTTCGTTTAATTATTTGCCTCTTTTTGCTGAATATAATTATCAAATGAAAAATTGTTCAATATGACAATACGTAATGATAAAAAAATGTTTAAAGTTTCTATTTCTGTACTCGTATTTATTTCAACTTCAAAAATCACTTCACTGCGATAAATTTCCTTTAAGTGCGTGCAATTTACCTACTTTGGACACTTAACCCACACAACACGAAGTCGACTATGAGCCGACTTTAAGCTGACTATAAAAGGCAAGAGTTGACTTTTAAGTCAATCTGTCAGTCGACTGTGAGTCGACTGATAGTAGACAAATGTCCCAAAAGTAGTTGACTGTCAGTCGACTTTTCAAGTTGACAATAAGTTGACTGTGAGTCGACTATTTGTCGACTATTAGTCACTACACAATTTATATAGTCGTATAAAATACGATTGATAAATCAATAATTTAAACGTAATAAATTATAGTTTCCAAAAAAATATTTCTTCCTTTTGGTTCAAAAGGATTAAATAAAGATTAAATTTGAATTAAACATTTATATACAAGTTTTAATAACAATACAAATTGTTATTTACACGTAAAAATATAAAATTTTATGTGGAACAGCGAACCACATACACATCACATTTGAAAAGAACGAAAGTGAATTTCGTCTCGAGATTACAACAATTAATTCCCAAAAGTTTTACTGAAGTGAGATTTTGAAAAACAGTCGCGGTAGCGCCTAGATATAATGCTTGTGGCCGCACTCGACTCACGAGAAAATCTTCCGCGGCGTGGCCACCTAGTGGAAGCCGCGCAAGCCGCGAAGACGCGAAGACTGGCGTCGCGAAAAAGCTTTGAGACCATAGACATAGTACAAAGTCTATGTTTGAGATTCAAAACCAAAGCAAATCGCTCGATTTTTGAGAGCACCGTAATATGTTTTTACGTGTAAAATAACTATTAATAATTGAATGTCTTGGATTTTAACCATATTCGATATTTCTAAAATGATTTATAAATGTTTTTCATTTCATAAATAATATACGTTTTCAATAAACCTTTAATTAGCTAATTAGCTTTATACCGAATGTGTATAAAATACGTTTATTATTCGTTTAAATATTGCTGCAATGAAAACATATAAATATAATTTACGTTTAAACTTTTATTAACATATTTACATTAAAAAGTATATTATACCTGGATATTAAATTCTATTTTTGATAGGTTATTTAAAGGGACAACTTTTACAAATCATAAACGTATTTAAGAAATGTTTATTTAATTAGTATATAATTGTATTTGATAGTATTTTTACGTGTTATAAATATTTCTGGCATTTTATAAACCATTTTTCAACGTATAAAATACGTTCCGTATTATATATATGTGATAAGAACGATTATTATAAACGTACATATTGCACTAACGTATAAAAACCGTTTTACCTATATACGTATCTGCCACATATCTATACCTGTTTTATACCATACTTGCGTTTAATAAACGTATAAAACAATCCAGTTCTTATTGGGTTTATTGTGAATAGTCGACTAATAATCATTTATATATTAACTATTAAAAGTACTGTGCTGGTGATTATTGCAAATAACCTGATTATGAAATCAATAATCATTTCATAAAAGAACTATTGGGGAATGATTATTGCAAATAATCTCATTATGAAATCAATAATCACTCATTCAAAAACTATTAGGAAATGATTATTGCGAATAACCCAATTATTAGATGCTACATAATCACTATTAGAGAATGAATAATCACTATTGTAAGTCAATAGTGATTATTAGCTTTCCAATAGTTCATTTCCGTAAGGGACGCTAACGAGCTACGAGCAAATTAAAACTAAGATTTCTTTATATATTGTCTTTTTGGCTAGATAAAATATCTATCATTTATATCTTTTCGCTTTGTCGAAAAGATATAAATAACTTAAAAGAGTATAAGATCTTTTGTCATAAAAAGAACAAAGTTTTCGTCGACTTTGAGTTATATTTCAGTCGACTATTTATTAACCATTTGTCGACTTTCAAAAATCGACAAATAGTCAACAAACAGTTAATTGCTGTCGAGTTATAGTCAACTATTGAAAGTTGCCTTTAAGTCAACTGAGAAAAGTCGGCTACTAGTCGACTAACAGTCACGCGTGTTGTGTGGGTTGTGAGTTAAAATATTATAACTCAAAAACGTGACGTAATAAAACAATTTTATTTACGGATTTGTTTCCATTATTTAAAATTTATAAATTTCACGTATTGTATTAAATGCTTTATATAAATTAAAATTTATAACTATATTTAAAAGAAACAAAAAGTAATCCGCTTGCGCAGTTTAAAATATTTAAATACTGGTTTAAATTAAATACTTTAACTGCATAATAATTTCTACGATCGCCAATTATAAACGTATGGTCAAAATTGTCAAAATTTATTTCAACAATAATTATTTAAAAAATATATGAAAATTTGATTTTAATAAAATCTAATAGCATCATTAAATTTTACAATAAACATATATATAAATTTTGCATTACTTTTCCGTCATTTTATTTGTCATACTGTAATTGTTTATATTTGACATATTACATATTGTATTTGACAATTTTGATCATAAATTCATAATTGACGAAACATGCAAATAATTATAAGCATAAGTGGACTATTATCCCGGTAAAAAATTTTTCTTATATAATTGTATATAGTTATATTTAATTATATATCAAATATGTTCGTATATGTGTATTAAAATATAATATATACCGGGTGTCCCAGACCACCCGTCCCACCCGATTTTTTCGTAAACGCGACATTTTAAAGAAAAATGTTTCAGACAAAAGTTGTAGGGTTTTAAAAGATCTATTTACTGATTTTATCAGTTTGACCTTGGATGGCGTCGCCAAGGTCAGATCAAAATAACATTAACTTTTTTAAATAGGACACCTCATTTTTGGTTCCAGAATCTAATAGCTGGTGTCAAGACCTTTCCAAAACACTATAAGAAAGTTTATTTTTGTTGAGTACTTTCCGAGTTGTGAGGCTTGAAAGTTACGGTGTACTGTAACCTTCAAGCGTCATAACTCGGAAAATCCTTAACCAAAATAAACTTATTTATAGTGTTTTGGAAAGCTGTCGAAATCGACTACAAGAAAATGCAATGAAAAATATAAGCAGAGGACACCGACTTCGCCCATGGTATCACGTCGAATAATGCTTTCTCTCTCGACCCAGCGTCGAGCGAGGAGGATGCACTATCGTAAAGCCCCCCACCACTTTCCGCCCGCACCCCGATCGTCGCCGCGCAGCCTAGACAGACGTACGAGCGCGGCTCCGCGTGTGTGCGGCAGCCGAGCGCTAGCGTCGAGAGACACCATTTCTGCCGGTGCGTGTACCTATAGTCCTACGCGTAGAGTTTTGAAGATACCTAATTACCGAGATCTCTAACATTCGGTACAGCTCTATGATGCCGTTTATTCTTGATTTATTAATATTAATCTTCATTTAATGTTGATTATTGTAGCAATAAAGTAATTTTCACGAAAAAGCACCCTTACATACCACTCCTAAAAGTCATTGCTTAGAATTCATAATATTACGCAACTCGTCACCAATTCACGTTTTCTAATAAGCAACCCGGTCGTAAGCGTAATTTGTAGTTATGCCTTACCCGAACGAAGAAGCTGCGTTAATGATGTCAGTTTTGGGTAGAGCTGGAAGTTTTCGAGCAGCTGAAATAATGTGGCGAAATGAATATCCCGATCATACACCACATTCGCGCAAAGTTTTCAGTCGCTTACAACGTCGAATAATTGTAAAAGGTATTGTTCAGCCGGATCATAATAAGGGAAGGCAAATTCATCGATCAGTTCGTTCAGTAAGAGCACCTGATGTAATTGCATCTGCCTTTGTAACCCCGAATGATTCTTTAAAGCGACGAGCAAGAGATAGTGGAATAAGTCGAAGCACGATCAGTCGAATTTTTCGTGAAAATTCATTCCATCCATATCGAATGTCACTTCACCAGGCCATGACATTGAACGATCATAGACAAAGACTGATATTCTGTAATTGGATTACTCAACAATTACCTAATTTCCATAGAAGTATTTTATTTTCTGATGAGTGCACCTTTAAAAGTGACGGCGAAATAAACAAACATAATTTTCGTTATTGGGCACAAGAGAATCCACATTGGTATCGAGAAATGGATCATCAACGTATCTGGAAAGTCAATGTTTGGTGCGGAATTGTTGATACGCATATCGTGGGACCATTTTTCTTTCAAGAGAATTTAAACCGTTTTTTATACGCCGATTTACTCGAAAACGAACTTCCACGTTTACTTGAAGATATTCCACTCCAATTACGTCTAAATATGTGGTTTCAACAGGATGGATGTCCCGCCCACACGTCTGTCATTGCTCGTCATCAACTGAACCGCATATTTCGCGGCCGATGGATAGGTAAACATGGTCCACATAATTGGCCACCACGATCACCGGACCTTACAATTTTAGATTATTATTTGTGGGGACGAATAAAAGACCTTGTATACCGCGAACGACCTACGACAGAAGATATGAAAAACAGAATTCGACAAGTCATTCAGTCTCTAGATACTGACGAAATTCGGGCGACGGATGATTTCCAAAGTAGGGTAACAGCCTGTATAAATGCACGTGGTGGACATTTTGAACATCGAGACTGAACAACATGCGTATGCACAAAGGTGACGGCAAGGGGAACCACCTTATGAAAGCACCCCGACAAAGGTGACGGCGAGGGGAACCACCTTATGAAAGCACCCCGACAAAGGTGACGGCAAGGGGAACCACCTTATGAAAGCACCCCGACAAAGGTGACGGCGAGGGGAACCACCTTAAAAAAGCACCCCGACAAAGGTGACGGCAAGGGGAACCACGTTATGAAAGCACCCCGACAAAGGTGACGGCAAGGGGAACCACCTTATGAAAGCACCCCGACAAAGGTGACGGCGAGGGGAACCACCTTATGAAAGCACCCCGACAAAGGTGACGGCGAGGGGAACCACCTTATGAAAGCACCCCGACAAAGGTGACGGCAAGGGGAACCACCTTATGAAAGCACCCCGACAAAGGTGACGGCGAGGGGAACCACCTTAAAAAAGCACCCCGACAAAGGTGACGGCAAGGGGAACCACGTTATGAAAGCACCCCGACAAAGGTGACGGCAAGGGGAACCACCTTATGAAAGCACCCCGACAAAGGTGACGGCGAGGGGAACCACCTTATGAAAGCACCCCGACAAAGGTGACGGCGAGGGGAACCACCTTAAAAAAGCACCCCGATAAGGTGTAAGTACGATCTTGTTACCTACACGTGGTACACCTTAGGTAACGCTAATACCTACAGGCGGCACCGATTATTTCGTTTTTACATTTTAAAAATGTTACTTTGACTTATGCCCAAGATCGATCTCAAGGTCGAATTCAAGATCATCATCAGGTTGATCCCTCGAAATCATGCAAATTTTGTCTGAGCCATTTTTTTGTACAAGCACATCCCTACGTTTTAAAAGGGTGGGACGGGTGGTCTGAAACAGGTATATTTTTCATTGCATTTTCTTGTAGTCGATTTCGAGAGCTTTCCAAAACACTATAAATAAGTTTATTTTGGTTAAGGACTTTCCGAGTTATGACGCTTGAAGGTAACAGTACACCGTAACTTTCAAGCCTCACAACTCGGAAAGTACTCAACAAAAATAAACTTTCTTATAGTGTTTTGGAAAGGTCTTGACACCAGCTATTAGATTCTGGAACCAAAAATGAGGTGTCCTATTTAAAAAAGTTAATGTTATTTTGATCTGACCTTGGCGACGCCATCCAAGGTCAAACTGATAAAATCAGTAAATAGATCTTTTAAAACCCTACAACTTTTGTCTGAAACATTTTTCTTTAAAATGTCGCGTTTACGAAAAAATCGGGTGGGACGGGTGGTCTGGGACACCCGGTATAATAATATACAATTATGCATGATTTTTATATAGGTATAATTATATACAATTATATATTATTGTATATAATTATGTATAATTATATTTAATGACTACATAAAACTATGTGCTGTTGGTACAATTACTTATAATTAGAACAAAAGAGGGTATTATGGCTACTGTCAACAATATGACTAGCCCTCCATTATTAAGTAATGTATTTTAACAATTACTTATGGAGTTATTTGTTTAGTAGCCCGTCATTTTTTAGTGATGCTAATATGCCAATACATAATAACTGCATGGTAATTGTTATAAGGCATTTTTACTTTTGAGCACTTTTAAACTTTTTCAAGGTACACTTTTAATCTTTAATTACATATATATCTTCATTATTTTTAAACTCGAGTATATTATTACACAAAAGTGCATTCGTAATGTAACATTTTATCCTTGTTTAACTTTTGGTGATCAACAAGGATTACATCATGTGCATTATACGTTTTACGAATCTATCTGACTTCTATGATGGAAGTAAAATTTCATGAAGCTATAGAGATTTTATGGATTTCTAATGGACGTCCATCTGACTTCCATGATGGAAGTAAAATTTCATGGAGCTATGGACGTTTCATGGATTTCTAATGGATGTCCATCTGATTTTCATAATGGAAATAAAATCCCCTAGAGATATGAAAGTTGGATGGACGTTTAATGGAGGTCTGTCTTACTTTCATGATCAAAGTAAAATCCCATGGAGCTATGAAAATTAAATGGATGTCTAAAAGAGATCTATCTGACTTCCATGATAGAAGTAAAATCCCATGAAGCTATAGAGGTTTAATGGACTTCTAATGGACGTCCATCTGACTTCTATAGTGGAAATAAAATCCCATGGAGCTATGGATGTTTCATGGACTTGTAATGGATGTCCATCTGACTTCCATGATGGAAATAAAATCCCATGGAGCTATAGAAATTACATGGATATCTGATGGAGATCTATCTTACTTCCATGATGGAAGTAAAATCTCATGGAGGTTTTATGGATTTTTAATGTTCGTTCATCTGACTTCCATTATGGAGATAGACCTCCCATGGAGCAATGGATATTTCATGGACTTCTAATAGACGTCCATCTAACTTCCACTATGGAGATAGACGTCTTATGGAGCTATGGAAGGGCGATGGACATCCACGGGAGGTCAATTTCTGTGACCTCCGTGAGAAGTATACTAGATGAATATGTTATACAAGGACCCCAGTGATAATCTGTAAATCTAATTATTTTTTTACAAAAAATTATTTTTTTTGTTGGACATGATTTTAATAGCGTTTAAAAAAAATTGTTTTAAAGTTGTCATGGTCGAAAATTGAACGGATTGCACACGTCGTATGTTGAGCAGCAAGTTTTTAAACAGCCGGACACGGATTCGTTCGCGTATAGGAAACGACGGAACAATCAAGAGAATGTTAGATCAGTGACTTCTACTGACTTTACATTTATATGTATTTGATTTTCATTGCATCACATAAATGTTTGCGATCGAACTTAGAAAAAATAAACACCGTTGTACATAGCTAATGTAACATTGTTTTCACATTGAAGAAAACTCCGTAGGGTCAAAACGTTTATGCTGAATTGTTTAATTAAAAAAATATGACTTATATAAATAACTAAATCTTTATCTCATTAGTCTCATAAATCTCGTCTCATTAGTCATATTTCACTTATTAATTTTAAATTCATACGAGCTGCCTTTAGATTAGTGTGTTTAAACAGAATTGTTTAATAAAACTTTTATTACGTATTTTTATAATAATTTTATTATTATTAAAGGCATTCAATTTAGCGCACCTTGAGCACATTGCCATCCTTGAGCGCGAAATTCTAACCCTGTCATTCGTAACCTTTAAACTATTCCCATTTGATAAGAATTTTGTCACATTATTAATATTTATTGAGTTATTTAAAAGAATAACGAAATAATATTTTACTACATCCTTTCTTGCTCTACCATTCGAAACTTATTTTAAGAAAATTAAAAATCACCATTTGTGGATTTAAATATAAAAGTTTTTTTATTGGAGAAGCACATATATTTGATGTTTTTGTAAAGCTTTTTTTAGAAATGTGTATACGATTTATACGTGAATTTGTCGCATTCGATGCTTTTTCCCACCTTAAGGTATTAAAGAAAATATGAGAAAATTTATAAAACAACTGTCAACGTTATATTTGAACATCTTGTAAATGTCTATTCTGACGGAGAAGTGTAGTGGTTTATGCTGCACAGTAATTTTATGTTTTAAATCGCACTTTGAAAAAAATATGAAAGAGGAAAATTTAAACAAGAACTAGAAATATATAAAATGTAATAATATTATCAATATCTCATATTATCAGGAATATACGATAAACTCGGATAAGATGGTCATAGTTTTTTTACAATGCAAAAGAGTTTTAAGTGGAAAAAACACATTTTTTTAATAATGTTCCATATGTCATTGAATCTTGAAGTTAATAATACTATTAAAGGGAAAACACTTATTAGAAATCTAATATTATCAAAATATTATAACATATACATTAGAGAACTTATCAAAGTTTTAAGGAAAAAATGGCCATAGTATTATGGGACAGTTGGCTATACATGTTTTGTGATAAAAATAAATGTAATATTTTCTAATGTGTTAAATAAAACTTATAATTTTATAAATTTAGTATGAACACGTATATATATCTTAAATATGCATATAACTATATATGACTTATTGTTATTGTATTATAATATTGCAATAGTAATATAAAAATTAAAATCTGATATTGCATAACATAACATAATAACATATCAATTATAATTCTTTTAAAGTAAAGAAAGGAAACAGATTTCTATAATTTAAAAAAAAACAATGTATCAAAAAACAAAGCAGGTTATTTTGCCCGAATTCTAAAGAAAAGATAATCATAATGTATTTAAATAAATACTGAAAATAAAAGTACAAATTATAAGTTACGTTAATTTAGGTTCCTTTATTATATACGTAACGTTGATTATGATAGCTTAACAGTAATTTATTCCACGTTATAGCAGCTTTTAGAGGACACATGCAAAACTTTGCAGATAGTTAAAAGTAAAAATATTATATAATATTCAGAATAACATTATTTTGAATAATGTACGCATATAAATTACTGTAAATATTGATTAACTTTCAGAATATCTATAAAAATGTACTATTTATCAATTACTGGAAAAATTATAGACTATGATCATTTTTTCCGTATGGCCATAATATCCCAATTTACACCAGTTTATTTTTTTAAATATACAATTTGCATCGGGTAAATTTTATTTTTGCTTTTCAAAAATTTATTTTTGGCAGACTTTATGTGTATGTATACAAAAAGTCATAAATGTATGAAGCATAGGTTTTTATTATTTTATATTTTAAACCGCATTTCTCGGAAAAATGAAAGAAAATAATGAATAATTATCTAACCAGATTATATTTTTATCAGTATTAATACAGTGCAATGTTCACTTTCCGAAAAATAAGGGGGTGTTACTTTAAGAGGTTTATGCCAGTATTAGCGACTTGCCTACATTAAAAAATAATTAATAATGCTATTGTTAGAGATTATCGGTTTTCCATTAAAATATCGATTATCGTTACAGAGTTCGTTAAAGCCCAACGCGATACCAATTATCTTGTGATCTATGCCACATTTTTGCTATATGCATAAGATATTATTGACAATGCGGGGACGCATTCTTTCTTGCTTCTCTTCAAAGATGAGTACATGACATTGGCATCGTTCATCGAGTCACAGACTCACAGCGAATGTAGCGAGAAAGAGGAGAGATATCCTTTGCCCCGCGCTCGGGACCTATATAACTGTACCAGCTGTCTGGGTCAGGGGGCGGGCCGCTACGTTTGTAGTATACTCCGTATATCGGACAGGTGTACCCTATTCCGACTCTTCGAGTTCTCGCGTGCACCTCCGAGACCGGCGACCGCACACTGTCCCGCGTACGTCTCTTTCTCTAGCTGTCGCGAGTGGGCATCGTGGAGTATCGCATCATCACGAGGTGATCAGTCGTTCGCACGGAGCTCCCGAAGACTCTTATAGAGCCCGTTCGAGAAAATATCAAAATTCGCAATACGTTTGTCAATTTCTGCTTTAGCGTTCGCATTCGCGCTCGGACCGTGTGGAATCAAGCCCGATCGTGCGTCGGGATCTCTAACGTCCGACAGCGATTTCGATCGATGTAGCGATTCGAGAGAATCTTTTAATTCTACGTTCATCCGACATCCAAAGGAGAATCGAGCACGTTGGCGATTACTTGCATCTGGATTCGCTTGGGTATCGGCTCAAAAAAGTAAGATATTATCGCGTCGCCAATTTTAAGTCAGAAGAATATGGGCGAGTTTTTCAATTAATCGATTGATCATTCGCTTCATGCGCAAATGCAGCTTTTACAGAACAAAGTGGCATTTGCACATAATGCGACTGATCAATCGATGAATTAAAAAACTCGACCTATTCAGTCACTGCTACCATTTTTATTGTAAAGCGTGGATGTTTAATTGGTTTCGAATTATTTGTTTAGTACTTAAAGGAACAGTGAAATGACATTTGTTGTTAATAAAGTCAATAATAAAAAAAATGTGATAAAAAAAAATAAAATGTTCAACTTGCGCGAGGACGCATTGTTTTAAATGTGAATTTATTTTTTTATTTGCTAACAGACAATCTTGACTATGATGTGCGAAATATAATTCGCAAATTTAATTTTCAAATACTCTACAGCTTTCTGCGCGAGCACGTGTGAGTACGATGAAAACGTCGTTATAGATAATTCGCGGCTATTAAACGTACTTCTTGAGTCTGGCGAATGTACGTACTGACGGTTAATGACCAGCTACGTTGCACGAGACGTAATCCAATTAGCGCTACGTCACTGATTAAGTTATTAGAGGCAAGTCGCACGTCATCGTTTCGCGCCTCGTTAATGCGTTAATAATGGTCAGGGTGCAGACTCATTGAGAGAAATTATACGTCGCGCTGTAGAAGTTGCGGCACGATATAGTCAACCACGTGGTAGTTGACCGTTTCCATTCCAATGAACATGCGTTACGGCAGAACAATATTGTTTGACAAATCTGTTCCATAATATCAGTAAAAATTCTTTTAAAATTATCGTCATTTCCTACACCTATTGTTATAATTGCGTAAATATAAATTATAATGCGGAAGCAGTATTAATGTGTATAAAAGACGCGGCGGTAAAGGCGGCGGAGGGGGAGGGGAATGTTGAAGATTTTGAAAAAACATTGCTGCACAGTTTATTGCTTTTATCAATTAAAATTGTACGGTAAATAGAAAGCGTGTAATTTCGTATATCATTATGCAAATCACGTAACCAAATGAGGTGAAACATACTAAAAGAAATAGACCGCGAATTTTTTACGATATGTACACGTGTGTCACACATGCGGGCAAGCGTTTACCGAATAAGATAGACTACATAGCGATAGTAGTTAGAAGAACTAACGGTTTTAAGGTTTGTTTCGAAAGCACGTTACATTACACTTTCTATTTAACAATTTGTAAATCTAATTAATAAATTGTGAATTACTTTTTTTTTATTTGAAATTTGTATTCGGTATAAATTTTTTTAAAAATATGAGTATGAAATAAATTTTCTTTTATGCTTTTTAATAATTAACACACGATTTCTTTCATCACACCGTGTTATAGATTGGTGTCCTCTTTTGTTTGCACACAAAGTAGAGAGAAGTTATGGAATGTAGATCGAACTGGATTTTGTTACAACTAATCATCATATTGCTGCAAAATGGGATTAGTAATATAGATCAAATGTATATCATTATAATGTATATCACTGCGCCGTACTGTCTATCACAATAATATTGATATAATAGCATAATGGCTAATAAGATGCTTCTCAGATATATCCAAATGCGACGTTCCGTTTCAATTTACTAAGGAAATTGCCGGTAATGTTCAATGAATGATTAACTTACTCCGAATGCTATTTCATATTGTTTATAAGAATTTATGGATTGAATGTTGTACAAATTTATGTAGTATTTTTAAAGCAAGATAACTAACGATATAAGTAAGATCTAAGAAAGAAAATGCAAATAAATATTAGCAGAACGGTGTGTGTGCAAATCTAATAAAGTCCGAAATAAATAACATAAATTTATTGACGCATCAACCTGTGTAGCTTTTTTTAATCGTTAACGAATAATATTTACGACGCGACGTTTTTCTGAATGCCCGTTACATGGAAGAGAAGATAATGAGAAAGGGGAACAAGGAAACAGAAAAGCCTCTATGTTCATTCTATATAGGTCGCTATTAAGCCGCTGATTATGCGAATATCCGACTTCGGAATTACAACATCGATAAAACCGTTATATGTATTTGGCACCACGCCACATCTTCGGCTTGCTCGATTCATGGTTAACGCGAAACGTGTAAACAGCTGGCAGTGATTCTTATTTGAGTACAAGTTACTCGCAAGAGAAAGAACAGGTGTCGTGGTTTATCGTGACACGAATTGCAAAAGCAGAATAACAGATATTAGACAATATTATCTAATGACTCTGCGGCTTTCGCGGCTGTCTCTTCAGACCGCTTGCGATAGTTAGTTCTAAATGTTGAAATAATTCGTCAACCCTGTTGGTTCTTGATTGTATTTAATTACAACGCTAAATACGTTTTATTAAAAAGAAATCAAGACGATTGGTCGTAGGCTATTTTCTTCGAATATCAACATCTTGCCCTAAGAATTATTTATCGGGGAAGCTACTTTGAGAAAATTTTTGAAAAGTTGAATCAGATTATAGTAACTTTTCGATTTTAAATTTTACGATCGTATGTACAAAGTACGGGATTCACAAACTGAACGAATAGCCGGCGGCTACGTCCGGCTAACCGGTTGTTCTTTTTGACTTGGTGTCCACGTGTGCGCGCGTGCGGTCAAGCGTCGATCGGCTCCCTCTCCTCCCCTCTCCGGGAACCTACTTGCCTACATTTATAAAACGTCAAGCATATCATTTGAACACCGAGCACATTACCGCATAGTCGTCTTGCACATCGTTTCTGACTTTTCTCTTTCATGCAAGCGCGAAAGCGGTCGCGCCAATCGTTACTATAGCACATTATAAGAACTGAAACGTTTTAAATTTTATATTTTAAGATTTTTAATTTAATATCAAAACGATCGGAAAATATTTAACGTTAAAAGTAAAAAATTTAGATAGATAATCGTTGCGAGAAGAGAAACGACTTTTCTTACTCTACGAGCCATTTATTGTCAATGGTTTTAAAATTACAAAATTTAGTTAAGGCATACTAACAATAAGGCATAGAGGTATCTATGTTATCGTATGCACACGTCACATATTATATACAGTATACGTACAAATATTATATATGCCGTGAAGAAGAAGAACACTTGGATGCGGAGATATTTCTACCACGTGTTTTTCGTAAGAAAATATTAATACGCAGGACGTTCAAGCCGATATGACTATTATATAAATTAATACCTATTTGCGACATCAATTTACTTACTCGCCATTTGCATAACTATTTTCCTCGTTTACATATCAATTTACACCTGATAAAGTACTCAGCAGATATTTCATTACATTTAATTAAACCAGTTCTAGAATTTTTATTATTTTCTTTTTCTATATATACACATACTCACTGTTTTGTAATAGGTTAATTTTAGTTCTCTGAAAGAAAGTTGCATCAGAATCTGACTTTTATCCTGTGTATACACGCAGAAGTATAATAATGTAATAAATCAATGGCATATATCTTTTTTCTCACTTTTATTATAAAAAATATATGCGATCAAATTATTTTCTGGTAATCCGTTATCTCACCTATTGTAGTTAAGGCACAGGGACAATTGAATTAAATATCTATACTGGATAATGTATTTAGCAACTTGTGCAAACGCAATTGTTCTATTCCCACCTAAGTAACTACAATGAACGACGACGTGAAACTTGTACATTGGCTTTTGCATGTGCGCTTCTGCAAATTTAGCGAATTCGACTTACATCGATAGATGCGACCGCGGTTTCACGCTTACAACGAAATAACGGAGCGAAAACCCGGATATTCGAGAGGAATTTGGGACAGGTGGCTTAGTGGTTGCGCGAAACGAACATGTTGATAATTGGTGATCAAACACGAGCGAAACGCGAGTTCGACACAACACAGTTGTTCTATAGTTGCATTCTTTACCGCAAGGTAGAGGAAATGAGAAACGATTAACAGTAAACTCATCTCACTTTTATTTGCATTAAAAGTACATTACATTAATTCCAATGTAATAGAAGAGAAGGGGATAATATGGCATCAACTTTCATTTTATTGAATAACTTTATTAACACTCCATATTTTATATTAAAATTTGAACGAATGTATTTGTCAAAGTGTTAACAGATTCTAGACTCAAAATAATGAAATAGTTTTTACTTAGGACATAATTTACAAAAATATGACGCATTGCATAATTGATGGAAGAGAAAAAGTAATGGTAATGTGACTATCTCAAAAATAAATTTTAAAAATTTGTTTGCTTTAAAAAACACAGTATTTTATAAAATTAATACGTCTAATTATAAATACGTCTAATTTTTTCGTTGTAAAGTTTGCTTCAATAATGATACTTTCGCTGCTTTTCTAAAGACTCTTATAATTATAAATTTCGTTGAACTCTAATTTCAGATCACAGTTGTGTCAAGTAGTCAGTGGTTATAGAAAAGACTGTCCATAATATTACGGTAGATGAAGACAGTCTCTCGACTTCTACGACTATTTGATCATACAATTATCATTACAAGTGCGTTATTATGTGCTTGACACAATTATGGCGTTTTAAAATTGCCAATGCTATTTTTGCAAGCAAATTATTTTAAACATTAAATATTTTTGTATCACAGAATTTTTCGAGGTAATAAATTATATATTCACACTTTTAATGCATGCTTTTTATGATTTTTATTTTACGCTGTACAAGTTAACAAAATTTTTATAAGATTTTGACATTTGTCGGATTCTTTTTACGAATTTTGCAAAACTCTACGGCGTAAAATAAAAATTCCACAAAAATGCAGTTTACAGCATTCAAAAGCGTGAATCTTTATCTTTAATTTACGTTTCTGTTGAGCGTTATACGATTTTTATTTACCGAATTATTGAACATTGAAGCAAAAAAGACCATTTTTGTTTCAGTGTTGCCTAACTCAGTGAAAAAAAAAATTGTACAACGCTCAACAAAAACGCAAATTAAAGGTAAGAATTCACGTTTTTAAATGCTGCAAACCGCATTTGCATGCAATTTTTATTTTGCGTCGTGGAGCTTTGCAAAGTAAAAAAAATTGAGATTTGACGCATCTCCATTTAAATCCGCGTAACTTCGTAAACAATCTATAAATCGTTTAATGACTTATCAATCTCAAAACTAGAGATTTCAAGCTTTAAAATACTCTTTAAAAAATTTTTTTTACGATCATTTTTGAAAAAGTTTTATTTTCTTGAATTACACCTATTTTTTAGAGTCAGAATAGATGATCCCTTAATTTTATTCCCGATTGTTTTTTAAAATATTTTAAAATAAACAATATCTTTTTCAGTGATACAAGTAATTTTCCACCGTGGATACCAACGCAGTATGCAGTTACACATTTGTATCCTAGCCTGTCTTCTAATGAAGGGGGTAAGTAAATATTGTTTTTATTGATTTTTATGTTTTTCAAATATTTTCTAAAATAAATGTCGATCTGATGCCTTTGCAAAATATAATGAAAGCATATCTCACGGGGAGAATTAAGGGAGCATATACCTACGCGGGAAGAATTAAGGGAGCATATACCTTAAAACAAGATCTAACTTAACTTAACAATTTCGAAAAATTAAAAAAGATAGAGAAGAAAAAATTTACTTGTTCAAAAGAAAAATTTTTTTGTTTTAAGTAAATAATTTTCTCAAATTTCAGTCTTTAGCAAGTATTTAATTGATTCATAGAAATATTTTTTTACTAGTAAATATTTCTGAAAACAAAAAAAATTGTTTCTTGAATTAAAAATTATATTTTATAAAAAAAAGTAAAAAAAATAAAATGAAGAGAATATTATCTGTTATCGTCAAAGAATACTTATATTTCTTTAAACAAAAAAAGTATTTCTCACATTGAAAATATTAATTCTTTTATGGAATTAAATATTAACTTGCAATAAGAATATATATACTATAAAAATAAGTTAATATGCTTATATCAAATAATTATATTCTTTAAACAAAGCACATATTTCTTACGAGAAGTGATTTTATTGTACAGGTAATAAAATTTTTTCTTAGATTGAAAATAACTATTCTCGTAACTAAGATATTTTTCAATTTACTTTTACTTGCATTAAAAGTACATTACATTAATTTCAATAAAAGAGAAGGGAGTAATATAGTATATATTTTTATTTTATTAAATTACTTTGTTAATAATTATTATTTAATATTGGAATTTCAACGAATATATTTTTAATACATTTTTTAACACATTTTAAACTCAAAATAATAAAATCATTTATTAGTTGGAACATGATTTACAAAAATGTCACGCACTGCATAATCAATAGAATAAATCTTAAAAATGTATCTTAAAAATTTTTTTAATTGCTTGAAAGTAAAAATGCCTTGTAACAATTATCAGCTATTGTGTATTAACGTGTTAATACGGTTATGTATTAATACGTTAATACACAATGGTTGACAATTGTTATGAAGCATTTTTACTAAACGAATAATTCCAAGCTATTGTTGGGATTCGTCGGAGGTAATAAAAATAGCCGTAATGCCTATAGTAGCTATAATAAATCCTTCTCCTCTATGTGGAATAAAAAAAACTTTAGAAATACCTAATATTAAATTAAGTTTTTATCCATTATATCAATATTATATCACCTTTTTATTTGCTGCAATTATTCAAAGTTGTAAAATATACATAGAAAAATAAACAAATTGTTAGAAAAAATTTATTTGAGGTCTTGAATCATATTTAAAAAATCATTTCTGTAAAATACGGTTCGACGATCTTATAATGTTGCATTTCTTTATTCCCTTATGTCGTCTTAGTTATGAGAAATATCTAATGACGGTGTCGTGTATACTGCTCTTGGGTGAACAATTTTAGTGAAGAATTTATTGTTGAAGTTTTAAACTTCTGGCAAGAAATGATTATATTGTATACGTATTAATTGATACAACTCATGTGGAAATTCTGTCTAGGCTGTAAACTGGGCCAGATTAGTTTTCCTTACTTTGTTTAAGGCCCAAGTTAGGACACCTATCTTGGCCCAACTTTGGATTGTCACGCTTTTTTGTCAGGGCCTGCATTGGTTTTCAAACTTGGGCTAATATAAAAATTTGAGTCTGAGCCTGTTTTTCTTTTATTTTTAAAAATAAAAATAATTTTTTTTTAGTTTTTTTTAACAGATTTTACTTTTCTTATAGCTTAATCTGTATTTACTATTTCGCATATAAGATTTTATTTCATTAATTACAATTGCACATTATTTTACAATTTTTGAAAACGCGTCGCCTGGATTCGAACCTAAGATCTTCGGAACTATAATCTAATACACTGACACTGAGCTAATCATACTTTTGCAATATCATTAATAAAAAGTTATATTTGAACTAAAGCTGATTTGAACAGAAAGAAACTTGCGTGTTGAGTACTGCGCAAACACTCTCACTAGCCCTTTGATTGTTTAGCTTTAGATTTTAAAAATAAACTATATAAACTATATAAATAATTAAAACCTGTTTTTGGCCATACCCAAACCAGTAAAGATAGTCAAAAAATAACAATTGGAAATACTGCTGGAGTATGAAAAAACATTATTAACGTTGCAAATGCACGTTGCAAAAATCTATTTTGCAACTAATTGTTATAAACAAATGATTAAAAATTGACTGTAGAGGAAAATTGATTGCGCCAATCGATTCTACGGAAAAAATTATTAAAGGAATAGACATAATGCTTTTTAATTGTTATAGTTGTTACAATTGTTATAAACAAATGAGTTGCAAAATTGATTTTTGGAATGTGCTTTTTATATCAATAATATTTTATTCCGGGTCTACTTCAAAATTGTTATTTTTTTACCTATCTTTTCTAGTCTGGTCGTGAGCTTTAATGCGTTAAAACAAATAGTAATTTTTTCTCTGTAAAAAATAATTTTTTTAGATTCACAAAATAATTTAGTTAAATTTTGCTTATTTAAAAAAAAAGAAATTTTTATTTAAACATACTTTTTAAGTATAATTATCTTGAAATAAAAATAAAATCCAAACTGAGTACTTTACGGGTTACAACTGGGCAAGTCTAAGTACGATTGTCTTTAAAGAACAATCTAAACCAAACTAAGCCCTATACGGGCTGTAACTGGGCAAGCCTAAGTACGACTGTCTTGGGAGAACAATCTAAACCAAATTGGGCCCTATACGAGCTGTAACTGGGCAAGTCTAAGTACGACTGTCTTGGGAGAAAAATCTAAACCAAACTAGGCCCTATAAGGGCTGTAATTGGACAAGCCTAAGTACGACTGCCTTGGGACAAAAATCTAAACCAAACTGGTCCCTATACGCGCTGTAACGAGGCAGGCCTAAGTTATACTACCCTAACTGGGTTCTAAATGGGTATGAGTTTGGCAACTATTATTTTGGATGCCTCAGTAATGCCTATACGGGGCCAGTACTAACTTATAGAACGCCTGAATAAATTTCCACACGGGAAGTAATCAATAAATTATTTTTAGAATTTATGTCAAAAATTGAATAAAAATGTTTACTTATTTAAAGCTGTAGTTCAAGTAATTAGATTTATTAGTTTTAAGAAGATAATTTTCTTCTGAGTAATAATTGTATTTTTGTTTCAATAAAATATTTTTTTCTTTGATAAATTATTTGCTTTTAAGGTAATATTTTATGCAACAAAAAAATATTTATTGTTGAAAATAATATTATTTTTTAAATTTAGAAATTAGAATAGTAAATATAGGTACTTTAAATAATTTTTTTCATGTAATTTTATTAGAGGAAATACTGGCAGCCCACTGCTTTTAGATACCATTTCTTAAATAAAAGCTGAAAATTAATCTTTTTAAACATAAAGGCAAACTAGAAAATCTTTTATGCGATAGCATAGCAATTTTTGTAATAGAGGAAAAAAGGAGGTAGAATACTATTTTGTTTTTCTAAAGTAACTCAGTAAGTATTAATACAACACGATTCTTATCAATAACAGTTTGTTAGCCATAGATTTCTACTCATCATCATAGATAAAAGTTTATCAAGTATATAGAACAAACGTATTTTCCAACTTATTGAAGGGGGCAAAAAATGTGTTTATGTGATGGCAGGGCGGATCTAGCATGAAATATTAACGACTAATATCATAAAAGACACTTAATTATAAAAAATTACAAATAATCCTTCATAGATCTTATGCACTAATAATTGCCGAACAAGGTTTTATGAACGTTTCATAAAACATTTTATAAAAATAATGTTTTTTTAATAACTTTTTTCACTTAAAAAACTTTTAAATAAAACTTCAAAATTTTAAAAATAACTCTTTTGCTTCTAATAAATATTATACAACGTCTACAATTAGATTGTAAAGTGAGAAGTTTATGGCGGACGATTATATTCGACAACCACAGTTCACATAATGTGACTCTATTTGTCGAATTCATACACACATTACGACATGCATTAGATTCAATAATATTATTTGAAATTTACATTTAAGGCCTTCAAGTTAAATTGAAGTTAAAAAATTAATATGTAATGTATTTTTCAAAATTACGTAGAAAGTATACACTTGTAAAAATTTATACTACATGTCAAACTAAAATTCAGCTTTTATAAAAACACAGCAAATTTTAATGACCAGTAATCATTCTACAATATTTAAATAGACTGTAACAAAGTAATTTTATCAATTGCTTTTAGAATTCAACACAAATTATACGAAATATCATGATATTCCATCACTCCAGATATATTCCACAACCGCTGTCCTTTCTCTAACGTATCTCATCCTGGTCTATCCTCTACTATTTTGTATTTTATAATAATTAATGTTTTCGTAACATAAGGCAAAAAAAAACGCCTGAGATATTGGACCCCAAAACTGACATCCTAGGCAATAATATACGTAGAAAAATTTAAACACGGTCTACGGTTTCGTAGAGAGAAAGAGTTAACTTATAAAATAAGTTGATAAACTAACAAGAAATAATAACATATGTTTTTTTGTATTAAACAAATTTATAAACTTAAAAAGAATTGAACCCATCCATTTTTGTTTCTTTGGCATCTTGTTTAGTAGACAACGTTTGCCGTACATAAAATTATTTAACTAATCATGTACAAGAAATAGTTTTATCTTATTTTTATTTAGATTATAATAACGTATATTATTTTCATATTTATCTTAAATAAAAGAAATATTATTTTGTTCAAATTATCTAAGATAACGTGAACAATAACAAAAATGATTGTTCTTTCTCGCTCTTAGCTTCAATTTGCACGTTACCATTTATTCTAACAAGAGAATTTTTCAAAATAATAACAACAGGATTACATTTCGAAATTTATTGCCAGTATAGAAGATCTATAATATATATAACGCACTATAAATCTTTGATGTTGACAGTGTACCTGTATGTATATCGGATCTCACTCAAGATTGTACACAGTAATAGCATAATAAAAAAACTAACTACTCCAAAACTATAAAATCAAAATTTTTTACAAAGAATTTTGTTAGTCATTGTATAATGTGAGTAATGCTCCTTGTATATAATGTTAGAAAATTTCTTTTATTTTTTAACTTTAATTTTTATTTACTTATTAATTCAAATACAAAGAGAAATATTTTTTGTCAAATCAAATTATTTGAAAAGCTTTTGTCTTTAAAGTACTACTTTACAGTAGTTGATAGGTCTTTTCGCAGATGGCAAAATAATCGAAAAAAATAGATCTATGAACAGAGAAACAAAGATAGATCTATGCGATGGACAAAAATCGATAGCCTGGTCTCACTCGAAAAATAATCTGTAGTTATCTGCAGTACCGACGTCGAGGAAGTTCTTCTGTTACTTTAGCGTCCTCTTAAGGCGATGCTGGAGATATCGACTGAACACGATTATTTTTAATTTCACTAAACTTTTTATGAAATTCATAGAATTATAAATCCTTCTCCAGGATTAAAGTATTGACAAAAACACAATACGCTGGCACCAATTTGACACAAAAAACAGAAAAAAGTTACAAAACTATGTGTTTCTGTAGTAGTCTCGTAACAATATGTGCTGCGTATAAAAGTTTTAGACGTTATACGTACATAATAACCATCCAGCGTATTGTGAATTACACGTAAGATTGCTAGTGTGCTTTCAAAACGATCCCAAAAGCTTTAGAATAAAAGATACTTTCAATTAAAAATGTCGTGTTTATGTGTGCGTGCAGAATCGGTGTGAGAATCGGTGAAGAGTGAGACTGAGTGAGACAGAACACTAGTTTAGTTCCTCGATGTTGCGTTAGAAGCGCTAAAGTCAAAAGAACAAGAAAAAATGAGTGCGTTTGACAAAGAGCGCTAGCCTATTCCCCTTACTCTTTGCCTCACGCGCGACCCACAGTTCGTAGAAGAAAAATCTGAAGTACCGACGTCGAGTGAGTTTCACCGTCAGTCCAGCATCGCCTTAAGTAAGATAAACAGATTTGAATTACAAAATCTTTTTTTGTTTTTTGCATGAAGTATTGCAGACATGTATTAATGCATATGCTTTAATTCTGGAATAGGATTTCTAAATCTGTGAAAATACGAAAAGTTATTACAAAATTATTGTGTTTGATCGGTAAAACAGGACTGATCAGGATCTCTTTAAGAAATAAAAATATGTTCATATTGTTTTCAAAGTTTCAATTGTTCTGCTCATTAACAATACTGCTCATTATTTACAAATTATCTAGATAAAACTATATTTGATTTTATCTTCTATCTAAATAAATTAAAATAAAATAATGTTATTTAAGATACACTTATGTAATTTATCGTATCGTTATCTGGATAATTTTAAATAATTTAGGCGCAACATTGTTACTGACTCTGCCATGAGTCCGCTATTTTTCCTATCTTAAAGTATAGGGATGTAGGTTGAGACAAGATAAGATTTTAGGAAATCTCGTCTTATCTTGAAAAAAAATCTTTATACGAATATTTCCGTCTTGAGCTTGAATCCGAAAGTCTTGTCTCGTCTCAAAATTCTCGAAAATTTCAACATGTGATAAGTTAACAGTAAATTTGGCGTCGTTTTTGTTAATTATGTACATTAATATTATTACAATATTATTTTATTTTATATTATTTAATTAAGAAATATGTGTGCGTAGTTTGACTATATTTTAAAAATTAGGTAGATGTTTATAAATTTTTTTAGAAAATCTTAGTGAGATATCTCGCAATAACATTTTTCATCTCTTATTAGAAACGAACAAAAATTTTAATAAAAGAGACTATTTCGATTGCGCAGTCTAATCGCTGGTTGCGATCGTTTATTTTTCAGCGTTGTGTTCTTGAAATATTTCATTTTTTTATGGTCAGAATGCCACAGACGTATAAATGTCGGTAATCAGTATTTAATAAACTGCGGAATTCGAACAATTTTGAAAATAGCTACAAAAAGAAAAAATTATGTTAAAAGTTATTGTTCATATAAATGATTTTTAATTGCTAAAAAATCAATAAATTATTTCTATATTATAAGAAAAGATAAGATAAAACAACTTGAAATTAAGTAAACTAACTCAATCTCACTGATGTGACAAATATGACAAATTATCTAATTGTTTTTCTAATATTTTAGTACACTTTCTTTTAAATACCCTTGTCTTAAACTGTATTATAACGCTAAATAAACATAGCATTAAATTTAATTCTATATTTTATTAACTTTTTGCGAGATACATGGGTAAAAGTCAATCACCATGGAGTTCGTGAAATCTTGAAATAAAAACACTCCAGATTCAATACAAATAAAATATTATTTTTTCTCTTCTTAATATTCACAGAGGCATAGTATTGATGCTGCGTTTTTGTTTTAATTTGCATTTTTAATTACACCTGAGGTTCTGAAAACCTCATATAACTTGCAAAAGATTAAAGTCGACTAAATAAACCAATAGCATTTGTCATTTCATATAACAGATAAATGAGATTAATTTCAATGGACTAATCAGTCAATTAAAATTAATCGGAGTTGGTTGAAGTGGCTCTAAATCATTATTCGTAATAAACGAAAATAATGTACAATTAACACATCTTCCGCCGCCATAAAAATCGATGGTTACAATTCATGGATCAATTCTTTAAAATTACATTTGAGTGACTTTGGGAAATAAAGTAAATTAAATGAATTTTAAAATATCAAATTTTCTCTCTCCAAATAAGGAGCCTTTTTCATCTAAATATTTTTGACAGAACACAATTCCAGTACTACATAAGGACGGCAACGTTAACAAATCTGTTCAATGGTTTTAATGTTTGAATTTTTCTACAAAGTAACAAAAAGTCACTAAATGATTGGTGATAGCGGTTAGCTAACTTTTACCTGATGTATTATCAATATTGCGCTTAGATAACTTAAAATTACTTAAATAAACTTGTAAAATAAATTACATGTAAGTAATTAATAAAATTAAGATAAGATAAAAAATGATGATCTAATCTTGATTTATTTACATAAAAGAAAAAATTATAAATCATTTTAACTAGATAATTTTTAGATAATATTACTATTGAGTAAAACATTATTGTAAATTTTGAATATTATAGTAGATTAGAACAACGTGTTCATATTTTTATTTGTAAAATTTTATTTCTTAAAAACAAAAGTTGAAATAATTTAATCTGACAAAAAATATTTTTTTTGGATTTGAATCACGCATATAAAAGTATAAGTTAAAAATAGAAGGAATGTATAACTCACATTAATAACTGACAAAATTCTTTGTAAAAGTTTTCACATTTATAGATTTTGGCAATTTTTATATTGTATCACTATTGATTTATTTTATCTGATATTTCGATACACCGCAATATTAAAAATATATAGTTTACGTTAGAGAAGAATGGGGTAAATCGGACCGTGTTCCAAATCGGATCTTTTTAATTTAAATGAATACAATTAAGCAGATTTGTGTGCCATTTATAATATAAAATCCTTATAAGACATTGAACATGTGACAGCAGTTTTTGACAGTTCTCTGTCATATCATTCACAGAATAGACGCAAATATGTATTTTCAACCATTGTGCGAAAATTTTTTGAAAAAAGAAAATCCTTGTAAGTCATTATTTGAAAAAGTGTTAAAAATTTGAAAAATAATTTAAGATAATTAAAGAGTGTAGAATTAAAAAATATCAATTGTTTTGTGATCTCTTTTGTGGTTTATTGTAAAAATTGTTCCAAAGTTCGAAAGGACTTATGTCCAAATTGGTTTTTTACGTTGGAATTGCAACCAGATCGTAGCACTGGTAATCGGCCGACTAAATCTGGTTCTACAAATGTTAAATTAGTAAAATATGAGTCATTAGACTCGGAATAATTGAATTTTATTGATATCAACTTTAATTATACAAAGATAGAGAGAACGCGGTCGTGTCTTGCATCTATGTTTTTTTTCTCTGAATGAACGAAAAGCGAGAAAGACCGAGCCTCTTTTACGCGAGTCAGCGAGTTCAAGCATAACGAGATTATCAGATCACAGTAACGGCTGAACCGATCAAAATCTGAGTAGTCTCAATCAATAGCTTTGTTTTTACATTCAGATACGTCATTATCATTATCGTCGTCGTCGTCGTCGTCCTCAGGAATTTTCTCTTTCACATTTTCGACACAGAGTGGCGCTGGCATACATTATTAACTAAAGTCACTAGATTTATAAAGTACCGCAATTATTCCGCCATTTTGGCTCCAACATGCGGCACATTTAAAACGTGCATATGTGTATGAATGTATTTAAATAAGACAAAAAATCATAAATTATCTAAATCAATTTTATTTACAATGGTTTTTATTCACATATGATTTCACTGCAACGCTTCTATTATATGTGTTCAATTCGTTAATATTAATATTTTCTTTTTTTAAGGTAAAATGGATGTGTGCTATAATAAATGTTTTGATAAGTTTAAAAACAATATTGTGGCATAAGGGCACAAAGTCTGTACGACAATTATTTCAAAACATTTTTATAGAATCTAAAAGTTTTAATTTATTCAAAATTAGGCATGTTTTTAAATATTTAATATTGTTTTATTTCTCAGAGTACAACAATAACACAACAAATCTCATGCATCTCACGGTGTTTTATGGTAAATAATTGTACTTATTGTGTAGATACATTATGAAAGTGTGCACTCTTTACACTTTCCGACGCTATTTTGGCTTTAAATCCTTATACATTGAGTCTCATAAATTGCGGTACTTTATTAATCTGGTGACTTTATTATTAACCGCCTCGCGTTCCGCTGCGCCGCGTCACGCGTTCGCAGACGAAGCTGAGTTTTCGCGACGCCATACCGCCGTGTCCGCCCACCCGCTCGTCCGGCCATGAAGCTCACGGCAATCATCAACAGCGCTCAACTGTCGCCGAACATCCGCGATTCGCCGAGTACGCGCGCGTCAGCGCGGTCGCGCTACGGCCTTGTAAATACACCTGCGTGTTTATCCGGGATTTAAATCCCTGAATGTAAATAGTTCCGCGTCCGTTGTCTTATATTCCGATCACCGTCTTTGTCAAATACAAAACATGTGATATCAGTACAAAATTACTGATAAAAAAGGTAAAAAAGGCGCTTATGTGTGTGCGCGCTCCTAAAAATCTTTATTTTTTTCTATCAAAATAATATTTATATTTTCTACAAAATCTCTTATTCACACCTAAATGGTATTTACTTAAAATAAATGTCTTAAAACTGTGTAATCTAATAAAAATGATATGCGTTTCTTCAAAAAAAAGTATGCAATCTTTAAAGTGCGCATATTATAAAGAGAATATACTTTTTCTACAAAACCCAAGTGGTAGTATTTGTATTCTACAAAATCTCTTATTTTAACCTAAGTGGTATTTACTTAAAATAAATGTCTTAAAATTGTGTAATTTAATAAAAATGTATTTTTATTGAAAAATCTTTCATAAGTTTTAACTCAAGTTGTATATAACTTCAAGAAGTTTCAATGAAATATATAACATTTAATTTAAAAGAATTAAAAAGGGAACAGTATAAAATAAAAAAATTTTATTGAAATAAAAAATTTTTAATGCACAAAAACATGACGCTGCTAGATAAGGAAAGCAAAAAAGACATAAGAAAGAATGTAACACTTCTGAAGTATGGGTTATAAAAGCAATTTGCAAAATAAACTTTAGTTTCTTTAACATTTTAGTAACATCGTAAGTTAAATTTAAGATATCACTACTTGAATTTTATTAAAAAAATAAAGATTATTAAAAATTATTTATTTATTTCAATAAAATTTTCTCATTTCTGTTAAAATATAAATTATTTAGTTTGAATTATATTACAAAATTTTAATATATTATTTATTTTCAATTAAATACCACTTGAGCTGGAAGACTTGCAATGACAATAGAGAGACAGTAGCAATTAGGTTTTGTATACAAATTATTCAATTTTTCTCATTGCTGAGAAAGCTAAGAGATATGATGTCATGAAGAGGCAGCCCTGAAAAAATCGCCCAAAACGGTTTCAGGTGTACCTTCGCCAAAAATCAACTGAAACAAAAAATGTTTATGGAATCTTAAAATATATAATAATATCTTTGGAGTATCGAGGCAGATTTCAAAAATATTAATTTTTGACAAAATGGCGGGCGTTTAAACTTAATGTTGCGATTTTCAAGACAAAATCCGTTCGTTTTCTCGCTCCCCCCAAAAAACTATGAGGTCTAAAAAAACCCCTCCGATACGCGATAGATAATCATGTGTAGAATAGCCAATATAAATTTCAAGCAAATCGATTCACTGGTTGTCGAGATATTTCTGGTACCAGTTTGAAAAATGTTGTTTCAAGAAAAACGCGTTTGTATATTCAACATATGTTTTTATTAAGAAAACTTGAAATTTTTTTAACTTCCCAGATAGCACATGTACGTCCATCGAACATCAATCGAATGTCCGTCTGTGGACATCGGGACGTCCAATGGATGTCCAATTATGGTCTGATGAACATCCATTCGAGGTACGTTCGCAAATTCGCTGGACAATCATAGAACGTTCATGCGGGACGTTCCTTGAACATCTGAAAGGACTTAAATGGACATAATTTTTAATACTCTTCCGAAAAAAAATTTATTTATAAAAATTTATTTTAATTTTGTAAAAAACCGTTTTCTTAATGTTAAATAAAATGCAAATGTTATTTAAAGTAAAAAAATGTCAGGAATTTTTCTCAAGAATTTTTTTTCGGAAATTTTCAAACAGCCACCCATCCAAATTGTAATCTCGCCGAACGTTGCTTGACGTGTAAGACCATTGTGAACTGATGCCTGGTGGTGATCTGTGAACACTTTGTGTTACACATGTATATCAAATCAGTATATCCCACGTAGCACATAATGGTTTCAAATACGTTTTTAAAACGTATCCATAGTTTCATAACCGTAAAGAACCATTAAAAAACGTTTAAACACAAACGTTTTTGAAACTATAGTTTAAGCTATAATTTTAAAAACGTTTCTATTTGAATGTTTTTCAAAAGTTCTTTATGATTATGAAACTATGGATATGTTCAAAAAACGTATTTGAAACCAATATGATATTATGTAAAAAAATTATATAATTTTTATCATGTATATTGTCAAGCATAATCTGATATAAAATGGTATTTGTCCATAAATTATCATATATGATCATGTACGAAATTTGTCTCTATATGACCATGTATGAACGAGTATATGATATTATAAAAAATTCATTTATAAATATTTGTTTAATACTGTAAAAAATAGTTTTCTTAACATTAAATAAAATATAAATGTTTTTTAAAGTAAAACAAATCAAAAATCTTTCTCAAGAATTTTTTTCGGAAATTTTTAAGCGGTCACTCATTCAAGTTGTAATCGTAAAAGAGTATAATTTTATATATGTTTATATAAATAATATGCTTTAATTATATGTTTCATCTTTTCAATAACATATATTGACTCGATATACATGTGTTAACACAAAGTGTTCACAGATCAATCATCAGCTAGGCATCAATTCGCAACAGTCGTACAGGTCAAGCAATGTTCGGCGAGGTTACGACGGGAGTGACCGCTTGAAAATTCCAAAAAAAATTCTTGAGAGATTCCCGAATTTTTTTTACTTTAAATAACATTTTATTTTCTATTTTATTTAACATTAAGAAAACTGTTTTTGATAATTAATTAGAAATTCTAAAAAAAAGTAGAAATTTTAAAATTTCTTTATCCGTAAAAGAAAGTTTCTATAATGGTTTCTTAAACGTTATTTTATTGGAAAAGAAACGTTTTAGTTAACGTTTAACTGAATGGACATTTTAATGCATGAGAAACGTTTCTAAAAATCGGTAATAAAATGTTTCGGGAAAACGTTTGTAAAACGTTTTTAAAACGTATATGTGCTACTTGGGGTGTTATTGAAAAGATAAAACATATTATATAATTAAAGCATATTATTTATACAAGCACATATAAAATTATATTTTGTTATGATTATGATTTGGATGGGTGAAATTTCCGGAAAAAATTCTTGAGAAAGATTCTCGATTTTTATTACTTTGAAAAACATTGTAATTTTATTTAATGTTAAAAAAACGCCTTTTTACACTATTGAAATAAATATTTATCAATACATATTTTTTTCGTAAAAAAATGTAGTCTGCAGCAAAAGAAACACGTTGCGAGCAGAAAATCAGAAAATTTTTTAAATAAGATGAACATTTTTAAAATGTCCGAATGTAAATACATACATACTTTGTATTTGCGACAAAAGATGCATGAAGCATTATACCTGCGCGGTAAGAGCGCGCTTCTCGATTGACATCCAAATACGAATGTCTTATGGATGTTCAAAAATTGGCTAGTAATAGATGCCCAAAATCGGACATACGATGGATGTCGATTGCATGTTCATGAACATGTGGACCTAAAACGGATGTCCATAGGATGTTCTGTGCTATCTGGGTTACACAGAGTCGTTAATTCCAGCTCCATACAAGTCCTCTGCAGTAGATGCTATGCACATATCGTCTAAATTTTGTTGTCGGCGACGTATTCGCGCTTCTTTTGTCTGTTCCTATGCGCGTACTTCGGCTTGCGCTATGCGGCGATCATCTTCGCGCGTAGCATATTAGTGTGCATTCAGTTCGAGAGAAATGCCCATAATGCTCATTTTTCGTAATATTGAAGTTACACTATCGTTGAATATGCAAGCAGCTATGTTTGTAGCAATTTCTACTGTAATAGCACTACTGTGCACTGTTTTTGAGGCTATTTTCCAAATTATATTGTTAAAACTTTTATTGCTATTCTGAGTATAGCCACCAACACAGCACTCCAATAATGCCTCTTTACTGAGGTGTTAGACACGAAACCGAAGGGACGGGCCGTGGTCCAACTACGATATCTCAGCGGCGCACGGCACGGTGCGGCGCGGCGCGCCAATACTGTCAATTTTCAGTACTTGCAGTAAATTTCGAAAAATAAACCTGTTAATTACTTTGAAAAATTCTTTTGATAAAATAAAAGGTAATTCGAAAGTTGAGGCTAAGGGCAATACTTCATTCTTGTTATTGTTCATATTATTTTATGCTTTCATCAACTAATCAAAGAGCAGTATTAGCACGTAAATTTAAAGACAGACTAAGATGGTCTTGAAATAAAAATTGATTATGAACACCGACTTTAAATAATTTGAAAAAAATAACAAATAAAAGATAACTTTCTTTATTAAAGATAAAGATGAAGATAATATATTATATATCATAATAATTTAGATAAAAATAAGATAAAGTCATTTTTTTATCAAGATGATTATCTACATAATTTTTTGTAGATTACGGCATACATGTCATCTCACAGCATTAATTATGATACAAATTGTTTACTTTGCATAATAGAGTTGGGTAAGAGCTTTTTTACGACTTTCTTATATCCAGCTCTAGGCTAAATCTTGTGAGTTTCGTTTTGTGGTTTAATGTTATCCATCTAGCGCCACGCGAAGCTATGATGCGATGAAGCAAATTGCATAGTTAAATGAAATTTAATATGTTTATTGCTGGGTTGTGTGTTAAATGACCATCTAATATTTCAATTGCATTTCAGTTTCGTTAATTTTTTACTGTTGATTTAATTTTTTAGTACAAACTATTATGTAACATTATTTATTTGACTTGATTTTTATTCTAACTTGATCTCACGTTTATAACTAAATTTGTGCAAACTTTGAGACTTAGTTTTTTCTACCTTGAATTTTTCAATATTCATGTCTTCATATATAAATTGATGAAAAATATTCTCAATTAGTAACAACTGTTAAGTAGAAGTAATTAGATTTATTATTCTAATAAAATAATTCTTTATTGACAAATAACTGTGTTTTGTTTCAATAAAACATTGTCTTTATTGATAAATTATTTGCTTTCAAGATACACATTTTATTCAAATAAAATGTCTTTTTGTAAAAATAATTATTTCTTTTAAGTTGTTAATTTTAATTCAAGAAAATGTATTTATTTGAAGTAAGTAAATTTTTTTTATGTGGAGCAATCAAGTTTATTCATGCAATGTGAAATATCATCAATACCTATCATATTTTCCTTTGATATTCAAATTTCATTTAAAAATATTATAAAATGACATCGTTTTTAAGTTTTACTTGATTGTGTTTTAAGAAATAGCATTTATGGTGATCATAATTGCTTTTACAGAACTTTCAGAAAAAAAATGTATAAACTTTATAATGTTGAAACAGAAATTTACATTGATGGAAGAAGGGTTGCAATTAATTATAATTTAATTATAGTTTGTAGTATTTTTCAGTGTTTGTACAGTTATAAATAATACAAGATAAAGTTTTAAGAATAATATTTAAGTTTAGAAAAATTGCCAGTGTCTGAGCTTATATTATTTTTATATGAGACTAGAAATCCTATGTCAATTACAGCTCTTCTTGGTGCCAAATAAAAATTTTTAATTTTTACAGTTTGTTACAATTTCCAACTAAATATTATTATTCGATATGATTGACATAATGGCCTTCTAGTCTCATGTTTTAATTTCGTCAGTCAGATATAACGTATTATTGTTATTTTTATGTTAGGTATATTTATATTTATAGTTGTTTTAATATATATTATCAAGTTATTAGTTATTATTAGTAAAGAGTAAGAAAATATTTAAAAAATAATTTTATTTACTATAACTGCAATTGCATTTATTATATAAAAATTATAATATATTTTGTTTTTATTGTCCTTGATATTTTACTATATTAATATTTGAAACTTTTATAAGTTGTTGTGAAATTTTTTCATAAAATTGTATACATAAAAAATTGTTAGTGTTAATTACAGCAGTAATAACTATAATAATGAAACTCCAAATTGTAATTATTTTACCATGCAATTATAGTCACAAATGCTAAACATTTTTCTGCTAGTGTAGTGTTTGACATAACCATTTTTCGAAATATTGCGTTTGAACAAAATGGCATCTTCTCAAAATCAATATGATAGTTTTTATTTAAAAATTTTGTTTGCTTTTTTGTTTGCTTTAACATAAAGTTTGACATGAAGTTAAGTTGTATAAAAAAATCTTATGTTCAGAAGTTTTTAATGTTTAGAAAAAGCCTGTAAGATTGCGTTCGAATAATTTTCAAGATATAATAATTATTATAATTTTAAAAACATGATTTAGGAAAACTTGAACACTACGCCATTTTACATCATTTTTAATAAAATTTAAATGTCAAAAGGAGAAAAATGTAATTTTTACAATAAATACAACTTCTCTACCTCTGTTCGTATTTCTACAAAAAATTCGCAAAGTCCGAACTTCGTTTTGACATATTTAGATACATGTGCCCTCTTAACATGGAATTGTCAATGCATGTTGTTCGATCGATCGTCGTAACGGCAGCGCGGCGTCCAAAGCGAAATGTCGATCGAATGTTCCCGGAAACAAAAGAAAGATGATGAATGAGATTTACCGGTACTATTGGTTCTCGTCTGGCGCGAGATGACCGTGGAACGCACGACAGACGATGCGACGTGGCGCGATATCTTTCTCGTATGGGGAATAGGTCGGTACGTCTGCGTATAGGTAATTATTACATTATAACCCAGATATCGTGGTAAATACGCACGTGGCCGGGTAATGCCGTTACCCACTGCTCTGACCCAGAGCTAAGGGCGACTCGCCCGGCCCGGCGACGTCTCAAAATGGTGCGCGGAGCGGCGCGGAGCGGCGCGGTGCTTCGATCCGGCTCATCCACTGTCTACCGAGGACCCGAGTAACGTTTTATTGCGCGTTGGCCCGCTGTCTTACAAGGTAGTGTGCAAAAATCCCGCGCGCGCAGAACGACCGGTTTCTTCGTGTAAGCGCGCGTCACACGGAGTACCCTTTTCATACTGCATTCCTGTGGCCTGACATGATTTCCAATACATGTGTCCGCGTCCACTTTATTATTCGCTCAACTTCTCCGTGATCCCCAAGCAACAATTTGATGTCATATGAGCGTCCAAATGACGTCCCGTTCATTACGTGCGTTTATTTGACATACTAAACATTATTCGAAAACGTCTCGAGGACGTCTTTTCTATATACAATAAATATATTGTCCGTATATGTTACGTGCAATCGTTTAACGTAGACGACACGTATATCCGAAAGATGCATAGGCATGTTTGTTAATTGCATTAGAAAAAATGCAGCTAATATAATTTAATATATTTTGACATGTACATCTTCCAGAAATACTAAAGCTAAAATTAATTTTTAAATATAATTAAATAAAAAAATTTTTTTATAAAAGTACTGTTGTTCATTTTTACCTTAAGACTCCTGAGTTAGTCGTGGTCATATTGAAATCGTGACGTTATAAGCGAGAAATAGCACGTAAAAGTTTCTGGTGTGTCATTTGTAAATAAAGAGAATTTAGATAAAACGAAATAATTAAATTGTTTTAATTGTAAAAATGAGCCTCAACTCTCTGTTTCTTCCTTGTAGACAGTCAGTAAATAATTGTAAAAAGCACGTAAAGTAAAGTCGGTCCAGGCAGGAAAACGTGCTGCTGTTGTAAGGAATAAAAAAAACTTTATATATAAAATTCACAGATAACTTTACTTGCAACCTATTTTTACGAATTTAATAAGTACAAGACAATTAAGTCACACTTTTTCACAATAATGAAATAACATGCAAGATAAAATTAGATCATTAACATATCACGTTTTACATCTATTAGTTCTAATTTCTTCCACGATATTACGTTGGCACAGTCAACGTGGAGTTCTCAAAGTCGTCTATTCAGAAGTCTTAAAAACAAATTTTAATTTTGGACTTGATTTTGAGAAAAATCCTCTCTTTTTTAAAATTTATAATATTGTCAATATAATATCACTACAAGAGAAGTAATAAGTCTTATAATGTCGCTTTTTATAATATATAATAATAATCGCGCTTTTTTTGTCTATCGCGTATAGATTTTACTTTTGGAGAAATACAATTTTATCGTGACCGTCTATTAGCAATACTGTATATTATACATATAAATAACGGTAAAAATACGATATTTCTGAACTATTATGGAGACATCCGTAGGTCAAATATGTAAAATAAATTTATCCAATGTTATAATAAAATTAAATTATAATAAAATTAAAATTTAAAAAAATTAATTTCAACGTCAAAAATTGGACATATTGATGACATCCTTTAGGCATCCCTAAAATATGTCTGCGTACATATCCTTATAAGATGTTGAAACAACGTTTTTAGAATATATTTTAGACATTCAATTTTTTAACGACAGGATTTTTCATGACACATTTCGGACGTCGAATTGTTACTTGGGTCAAGTTAGATTATCCTTATTTTGAGTTATCATTAATTTCATTAAAAAAAACGTGACGATAGATAGTGTGGGACGAATGAATTAACGTTTCCATATCAGTGTTAGTTCGATATCACTCTGCCTGTCAGTTGCCGATGTTTCTATGAACTGAAAGCGGGATAACGGATTAGCGTTATTTCAGCCCGCGCATTACATTGAAATCTGGTTAAAACTTTCCGTTAAAAAAATAGTGCAGGAACTGTAACTACATGAGAAATTGTCAAGGAATTATTTTGCTTATTCTTTTCTTTTTCTGCATTTTATACATATCTTATATCTCTGTAATAATAAATGTGATAAATTTTTGAGAGCGTATGTTTGTTTACGTAAGTTTAAACATTGGTTATTTTTATTTTTTTAAACCAAAAAGAATTGATTGAATTAATCTAAATTATGAATATAACAACTTTGGATGTAACAACTATGAGTAACACAGTTTGATGAAATATGAATGCTTCACAATTTTTATTAAAATAACGAATAAATTCAGTTATATGCATTCTGGTTAAGGTAATCAGACAAGTTTGATTAAATGCATTCTGATTACACAGAAAAAATTTAGTTTTATTAATTAGAAATCTGGCAGATTCAACCAATATATCTGTTTGAAACGAATAAAAATTCTTATCAATATTATCAGATTTTTGAATTAACTTTTGTATAGAATTAAAAATTGTACTGTTAAGATACATTTCTCTTTTGATTTTGTCTTTGAACTCAATTTTGGGAACTGAAGATTTATTGGATTTATTGGAATAACGGTACAAAGATCTCATAATGTTATATTTCTTATTGGATTGTGTATAATTTTCTTCTTACGAGAAAACGCTGCCATGTCAACTTGATAGCAATGCCGTGCACTGCTATATATCAAAAGTTTTATAGTTTAACTAGAAAGTATTAAGAGGATCTTAAAGTCGTGTTTTATTGACAGCATACAATTTTTTTTTAACATACTATTTTTCTAATTGCCTTCACAGATTTAAAACTCTTTGCTACAATTAATATATAAGCATTAATATAATATAAATTGATAGATTTTATACCGAAAACAGAAAAAAATTGAAAAATTTAGTTTTGTTTTTCCAGCTTTTACAATTAGTTTAATAGAATCTCTAGGCCTGTCAACGTATAATATTTGCTTCATACAAAAATTCTGAACTGTACAAAATATAAATAGTTTTGATTGCGTATTATACGAAAATACAATGTTGAGTTCTTAGAATTATGTGTAAATATCTTATATAAATGGTTAGTGTGCTCGAAAATTTGTGTACATACATGTTTGCAATATTGTATCCCAAGTAGTAAAGTTTTAAAAATATTTTTAACTTATTTAAAAATTATTTTTAAAAATGTTAACAATAATAGGTTAAGTTCTCTTTACTTCATTAAAAAAACGTTTTATTTTTTAAATAAAAGGATAATTTTTAACTTTGGATAATGTTTACTTCAATACTTGAAAAAAAAATTATCCTTTTATGAAATTAACGTTTTTCTAAATAAAAAGAATTTAATATATTATTTTTAACGTTTTTAAAAAAAGATTTCAAATGTATTAAAAAAAATTTAAAAACTTTGCTGTTTGGGCTGTAGTAACGTTTTGGTGTTTTATAAATTGGATTGTATTGTAAATCTTTGTGTGTAAGTTGTTTAGTCGATAAAATTACTTAATTTTGGCACATAGATGTATAAAATAGATTCCGCATTCACTTGTCCGAAAATTGGGCTTGGCAAAATAGTAACAGAAGTAAAACGTCAGAAAAATGCGGTTTTTTCTATCCTTTTTTTGTGCGCGCAATGTTGACAGAAATTGATAGAAGTACAAGGTAACTGACTAGATAATCAGACGATAAAATTTTCCTGATATTTTATCTTTTACATTGTTCTGCCAAGGACACACACACAAACACACACAACTAACGCTGAGTTTGTCTTATGTGTTTATGCTTTAGAATGCCTTTATTATCATAAATAGTTATAATTGTCATATTTAAATATTCTGGTTACATACCAAAATATTAAATTGCTTACAACAACTAAAAATTTTTATTTATTTTCACTAAAATTTGCTTAACCAAATATATCTTATTAATTCAATTATAGACCTCTTTTTCCGAGTAATTTTAATAGATTTTTAAAGTAATTTTTTAATAGTCTGTATTGCGATCAAGAACAAAATGTCGAGTAGTGTCATTAGGCAAAACGTGCTTAATACAATATAACACGATGCCATTCATGATAAATCGCGAAAAGTTGTATTTTCTTGCGCGAAACTCGTGCAAGTGACTAAGTAGGCCTTCGTCGAATTATAAGACGTACACATTGAAAATCCATGACAAGATGAGTAAATAGATGGGCGGCAGAAAGGGGCGAGAAGGAGAGTCGCCGAACCTGTGCGCTGAACTGGCTGATTGACCTGCGGCTAAAGACACGAATGGTCCGTTATGCCCTAAGGTCACGCGTGACGCAATCGACCGCTGTAACGTATATAGTTCCATACACATTGACTCGCGATGCTCCTATTCCATCGCGGGCTCCCTACCTCGCAACCCCCTTATCCCCACCATCTCGATCGAATCCTCGAACTCCACATTCGTTGAATACTTCGAACAGGTTTGTCGCCGCTGGTGACTCGCTATCCTTCGTACCGTGTTGCCCTCACTGTCGCGCCACCGGAAATAACTCTTTCGACGATCGCTCCATTTGTCCGATCGGATAATCGAACGATCGAGTCCGTATCGCATTTCTCGGCACAACGCGATTTTGTCGAGTTTGACATACTTTGATTTTTCATTGAACGCGAGAAAAATGGATACAGTTATATAACCGTTTTTTTTAGATAAATAATTTAGGTAAAAATTATTTTCTGATAAACGATATTCATTTATATACTTCAGAGCGTTCAATGCTAAAAAGAAAATTTGCAAATGAGGTCTTGGTATGGTAATATAGCCTCGTTAGATACGTTGAATCGAGGGTGATATAAATAATTAATGATTTGGAAAGAAACAATGATTCGTAGTCAATCGTGGCCAATCAAAAGTACGTGACTAGATTCATAAGAATTTGACGAATTCCTGTATTGCGATAACACCGTTTATAACATAGATTTAAATTAATCATAGATTAAATCAACTTTTGTTCTTTTAATAAAGAATTAGATTTTAATTTTAATAAAAAATAAGATTTTAATTTTACTCTTTAAAGAATATTTTTTTAAAAGCTAGAAAGAATTACATATATTTATTACTACGTTCAATTATTGGTATTTTTACAGCTGGCTCGAGCCGAAGAAGTTGAAGTTGTGGAAGCGATTTCGGGAGAAGATAATCGAAACGAAAATTCAGCTCTAAATCGTCAGGATAATGAAATAATTAATTCTGATCAATTAGCATTGGATTCCATAGTGGATAAGGATTCGGGAGGAAACCATTACAAATCGGGTGGCCTTCGAGGTCATCCTCTGCTACCACCAGGTCGAGGTGCGTTAAGTTTGCCGCGCCCGCATCATAACGTCGCCTATCATGGCCCACCACCGCCGTTACCGCCTTCTAAAGCGCAATCAGAAGCTCTGGATAAGATTTATACTACTGGTGGTGGTGTTAGCACAGCGGTTGGCGTCGAACCTTGGCCAGCGCCAACGCCTGATATGCCAAAGATAGTATCATTGGACGTGAAATGCGAAAAAAGTTTAATGAAGGTTTATTTAGGATTTGATAAGCCCTTCTACGGTATAGTCTTTAGTAAAGGTCACTACAGCAATAATAATTGCATACATCTACCTGCGGGACTTGGTCGCACGTCTGTTAACTTCGAAATCAGTATACATGCTTGCGGTACGGCAGGAAATACGGAAAATGGATTGTACGGTTACGGCGCAGAGTCCGGATCCGGGACTTTCTTCGAAAATATCATAGTAGTGCAGTATGATTCTCAGGTACAAGAGGTCTGGGATCAAGCGCGTAAACTTCGCTGCACTTGGCACGATCTATATGAGAAATCGGTTACTTTCCGTCCATTTCCCGTGGACATGCTGGATGTGGTCCGTGCGGATTTTGCCGGTGATAACGTCGGATGCTGGATGCAGATACAGGTTGGTAAGGGACCGTGGGCTTCTGAGGTTTCGGGATTGGTCAAGATTGGTCAGACTATGACGATGGTACTCGCGATCAAGGATGACGACTCCAAGTTTGACATGCTCGTGAGAAATTGTATGGCCCACGATGGCAAACGCGCACCGATACAACTAGTGGATCAGCGAGGCTGCATTACACGGCCGAAATTAATGTCCAGATTCACGAAAATAAAAAATTTTGGTGCTTCGGCGTCAGTATTGTCATACGCCCATTTCCAAGCTTTCAAGTTTCCAGACTCTATGGAGGTTCATTTTCAGTGTACCATACAGATTTGTCGATACCAATGTCCAGAACAGTGTTCGGAATCGTCGCCACTTTTGGAAAGTCAGGGTCTTCTAGAAAATCACCACCATCACTCCCCAACAAATGGACATCCTGATGTTGGATACGGTCTTCCACCTCCAATCCCACTGCCATTGGAGGCCTATTTACAAGCAGCAGCTGGACGTCCCCGAGACGAAAGGAGAAGGAAATCTCGAGAGATCGTGTACAACCCACAAAAAGCTGTAGGTGTGAAACGAATTATCCGAGTTGTCTCGACCGGTGATCTGACCTTCTCCATTGACGAGAGCAACAACGGCGAGTTGAATGGACCAACGATGGTATTTCCGCAAAATCACGAGAACACGTCCAATTCGACCATGATCTGCATGACTACTCCTGGATTCGCGATTACTCTTATTGTACTACTCGCCGTTCTACTTTTCTCATGTATATTATCCATTTACCTTTTTATGCGTCTTAGGCCTTTCTCGGCAAGGGCCCAAAAGTCTACGACGTTTTGTAACGTTGAACAGAATGGCGGGACAAAAAAACCTTTAAAAATGTGCTTCTTTTCATAGAAATGCCTGTTGTGTATCATTCCGAGTTTCAATATGGGTAATTCCCGATTATTTGAGCTGGAAGAGGAATTTCATAGTCCTTGAATTTCACCATTGAATTTCATAGTCCCTTTTTTCGAAACCAGTTTACATGGTTTCCCGCGATATGGTTGTAATATTGTTGGAGGTCAGTATTTTCGTAGGACAAATGTAGTCATATAAAGAAAACAGAATTAGTTCTGACTGCAAAATAGTTCGCCAAACCTATAAATTAGTGCTAAACAGGTGGAAGTCGTCTGTACTATTACAAATACTTTGGATTATTAATTGACAATACTTTTTTTATGAGTACAAGTACTTATGTGTATCCAGAATTTTAAGCAGATTGAGTATACGGCGAAATAGATTTTTAGAAGACTAGGGAAACTTTATGTAAAAACTGGTTCTTGAAATTCCGAATCTTCAGGTTTCGTAGAGGCTATCGAGTGTCGCAAGCATGACTTTATATAAACGTTTTTCTAACGTGGTAACGACAGAGATAGTATTATACGATAATGTCGCAACTCATATTATTGTTCATTACGTATTACGATCTCCATAGAGTTGTGCTTCGTCATAATGAAACTTAATGAAGCTCAGGCCTTTTTTAGGCAAAAACAGGCTATACGCCGAAAATTTAGTCAAAGATAATCAAACCTGTTTCTGCGTCTATTTATTTATCTTCGTATTTAGTTTTTTATCTTGGTATTTGGGATTTTTGTATAACAATGGTTGCTCAACGCGCGACTAGATAATAATAAAGTTGAAATTTCAAAATATTCTACAATATAGAAATATTAAGCAATGATAATTATGTTACTGCTAATAATATTTATATTTATTATTTATCTACCTAAATTTTCTAAAGATAGATAAAATTTTATATAAAATTTTATATGAGATATACAAATAAAATAAAATTACAAAATGTCAAAGTATGTATAATTTCATTTCACTCGAAAAGTAATTAATAATAAAGATTAACAAACATCGTTACACCAAAATGATAAGCTCTCAATTATGTACATGGAAAGAACAATTTTGCTGAAATACAGATCAGAAAATAATTATGTTCAACTATTACAAAATTTATATTGGACGTTTAAAGTGGTTGCTAGAATGTTGAAATTTTTTGCAATAGAATCATCATGCATGAATATTTTATGTATAATAATTTCGATAATGCAACAAAAAATTATTTTCTGATCCGTATCTGGTTAAATTTTTAGATACTACAATAAAATTGTTTTCTCTGTGTAGAAATACTTAATTATTTAAAGTTTACTTTGTTAGTTCTTTTTTTAAGTTGAAGAAACCTGAAGTGCCAAAATATTGTAAAACAATAAATAATATATTACGCAATCTTATTATGAGATGATTGCTTTGTTCATGTGTGCTGTATGAATGTTAAGCAGCGTTCAAAAAGGTATGCATGATAAAATGACAAGTTTTTATCATTTGGCGCACTTTTGTTATTACGATCAATACAGTATTGTTAAGAAAATTTGTTAAAAATGTGGAAAGTTAAGAAAATTAAGCAATTCAATAAGTTAAATACAAAATTGTGTGTGCAGTCATTAGTTTATATTTGTAGCGTGATCAATTTAATGTATAAGGTACAGTAATATGGAAGATGTCCTAAAAGTTGTGTATTTTCGTAAGCTATTTAATCAATCTTATATAAATCTCCGTTTATTTTATTAACTAGGCAGATAATGTATTTTTTTTACACAGAATAAATTATAATTTGGAATAAATCGTAAGAATTGAAGATTCTGTAAATATATTTATTGCCATTATTAATTATTTGTATTTATATATTACATAAAAACGTAATCTTTTAACTAAATAGTCGTATTATATCGCCTTACTTTTGCTCGAATGTTCTTCATTCGTTGTCAGACGATGCCACCTTTATCTAGTTCTCAGTGCTGATCGTACACATACCACGCTTAAATTAAAAATTATTCAATCTAAGCGTATAACAATTTTTACACGTGTATACATGTACGAATAACATAAGATTCTAATTTTAAGATCTAGTTTTAAATATTATGTACTTGGCAACTCGTAAGTCCTTGGGACGAGTAAAGAAATAAAACTATATTGCTTGCTTGTTATTAAAATACATTCAAAGAGGCCCGTGTTTCTACACGAAAGAAGAGAAACAAAATTTATATTATAAATGTGGTTCGTAACACGTCCATATCGTAAATATCTTTGGAAAAGATCTTTGCTTGATTTATTTTGATATGGACATTTCTAGTGCATTTACTTACTATACGTATATCAGGTATAAAAGATTTGATTACTACAAAAATCATATTCGTGGCAGTAGATACTATGATTTGCAACAATCTTTCAATACATGGAATAGAATGGAAAAATTAAATCCTCCTCCAAAAGTTTTGAGCACAAATCCACAGGTTGTGGAAGCTTTATAAAATAAAGGAATAAATATCACTGGAGTTAAATATTCATTTTTTTTGTGTCAACTTGCACCAAAAAATTGTTAATATATTTTATTTGTTACAACCGATAAATATTACTTTTAGCCTCCTTAGAGCAAATCATTAACGATCTCTACATGACGACAATGTCGTGGAATCAGACACGACTCAGTATCCTAAAGACTCATAAACAGTATAATGATAGCTGTTAATTATCTAAATGAAACTTATTCGGATCAGGGATGCTTTATAATTCTTGGTGTATTTGTCAATAGAATTTCAAGTGCATCAAAATCTCTAAAAGATAATTTGATACACCAAAGTAATTTAATTTTGTGTTCAATTTTTTATCATTACGACAAAATACATTAATCTTGTAAGTATACTACTAATACAATAATTATGAATATTTCCAATATTATTTTTTCAAGTTACTTTTCTTACGATTTTTATTATTAATTAAGGCATCGAAATTTTTGCAAAAACGCAATTTGCCTAACAACGATAAATTGTTTTTATAATTGTTCATACTTTTAACGTTTTTAATAAAAGCTCTTTTAAATTATATTTATTGTGCAACTTATTAATTTATAACCTATATTCTATATTCCGTAGAAAAAATTTGTTAGTATAATCTTTTTAATAATAATCATTATTTTCAAAAAAATATTTTTTTACTCTTACAATACAGCCAGAGTATTTCGTGTCTGATGGATTTCTATTCAAGCTTCAAAATTTTAAAGAAAAATTATATTTTATTTTTTCCAAAATAAAATATAGACATTTATTCTCGAAAGTGCGTTCATGAATTCTTGAGATTTTTGTGAACCACAGACACGAAAGTACTCATGCTTGTACAAAGTGCTGTTTTTTATATTACACTGTAACAGTTAAGTATTATTTTAATAGATTTACAAATTAAATAACAAAGGGATGTATTATGAAAAACAAATAGTCTTTATAGATGTTAAACAGTCTTTAATTATGAACGTTTTGAACTTACTTGTCCTCCTTCTTCATAAATTTTGTCACCACATCACAATATCGTGATAAACATAATAGAAAGTATTTAATCGAATTAACAAAATTAATAGTTCTTTTTTAATTTTGACTTTAATATTCTTTTAATTATTTAATTGTATCATTTATATTAAAGACTAGATATATTCTCGTTATCCAACTATGATTTTGTTCTGCAGATTTGGACATCAAACAAAAATTATTTCAACTCTATGGAGACCATTCGTTTATCATAATACATTCCTTTGTTATTTAGCTTATGAACCCTTACTTTTGTTGTTTTGTTGCTTTTGCAATAATAAACCTCAAAGAGATTTTAAATTTATTATTAGTTTTCTTTAATAGATTTATTCTTTCTATAAAAATATTTTTAGAGAGAGAGAGAGAGAGAGAGAGAGAGAGTAATATCATCAGTGTATAATATTCAGGAGAAATATTCATAACAATGCGCTATTTATTAGTGTTTAATTGAGTATTGAAAACTACGACACACGATATAACGGTTGATAAGAAACATCGCGTTACGAGATTGAGATAATATTCACGTTACGCAAGTTATGGAATAGCTTCGTTAAAATTAGAGTAACGCAAATATCTACTAGAGATAGAGTCCTCGAAGACTGCAATTCGCGAGAATTCGGTGTCGTCGCGCGATTCGCAGGAGGATACTCACAATGAAACAATGATGCCAAATAATAGTGTTCTATTTTCTTTAACTCATCTCCGCGTGTTTCTTTACAAAATGCTTGTTCTTTCGATATAATATCGATAACCGCGCGCAACTCTTCCCTTTCGCACTTATGATACTTTGTACAGCGTATTATTGCACATTGTCTTTCCTTAATCTCCTTAGACCTGGCCCTGACGCGTCTTAAGGCCGACGTGGGATTAAAACGTCGTCAGCCTCGCTCAACCGATGGATCCGCAGCAATCTGCGAAGCTACGTTCGTTTGCTTCTGTTGCAACTCGTCGGAATGATGAGGTCGTGCCGTGCGCACACGGAGTAGACCATAAGGCAGCCAGCCGTTGTTGTTAGCGTGTAGTCCGGTTTGATCGTTCTCTCTGCTACTAGCGGCGACGTCCCGCTGCGCCTGCAGTCGATGCAACATCGCGCCAGCAACGAGGGCGGAAATTACTGCCGAAAGTGCGACTATGATGAAAAGCGCGCTGAAACCTGGCATTGGCAGACAGATTCCATAAACGACCTCCTCGCGTATTCTGCCCTGAAAAACTGTCACCGCCTCGGCATGCGTGTCCGGACTAAACGCCAGATCCGCCTCGGAGATGACTTCGTAAATACCGCTGACGCCGACGTCGGCACTACGCGCTTTCCTGTCCGTCACCGTCACGGAGCGTTTTCGGCGGGTAATGCTGGCGGAAAGCGGCGTCACTGGCACCGCGCCGTTGTCTTCCTCTAGATTCCGTGGTCCATGCGGAAATTGATCCTGCTCGCTCTTATACCTGTTGACCCGCGATGGTTCCTGAAATGAAAGGAAAATGTTGTTCGCTACGTTACGATCGTTTAAGAGGTACAATGGTTTTACGTTTACCATAAATGGTTTCGATAAATCGGCACCATCGGGCTGAGCTTCACTATCGTGCTGTGTTTCGGTCAGAGTCGAAATTGATAATCGATTACTTGTCTGTGCCTGCGCTTTTGGAATTGACTTTTCAACATCGAGGAAATGTCCGCCGATCGAAGCCATTTCATCGCCATTCTGGATGACATCATCATAAAGAGAATCATCTCCTTGTTCTACATTGCCAACCGCATCTTCGTTGTCTTTGTCTCTATCTATGCTGCTATTAGCATTGTCACTGGGATTACTGGGATTCGAGAGAATAGAGGCTGCTGTACTCTCTATATATTGCGGTCGTATTTGATCCTTTCTTTCTTGAATGTAGTGAGTTGCAGATCCGCTCAATTGACAATGATCCAGGCAACCGTGCCGACATATCTCCACCTTTTCACACAAATATTTTCAAATTTGTCAATAGAAATCGAAAGAAGTCAACGACAAACAGAGATCGGAAATCAATAACCAAGCTTGATCTGAAAATCATGCATTACCTTGCATTTGATATGAACGCTTAATGCGTCCGGGAATTTAAACGCGTGGAAGAAAGCATATGTGATGACGGTTGCACGGTCGTCCGAACCGCGTGCCTTCAAGAACCGACTGATCATCTTCGGTCTTAGCACGCAGCCGAACTCGTCACTGAGCTGTATCGTGTGACCGCCTCCGTCCGAAGCCACGCACGACTTGACCCGCATGTCAAACTCACCTATGCTCGATTAAATAACAGAAAATTACGTTAGCGTCCGTCCGATCGCTCGGAGAGTTCCATGTATGTGGAGAGCTTGTTACCTCGATAATCGTTTATGGCAACAACCAGAGTAAGAGTGGAACCGAGCGGCACGATACCGGACACGGGTGGCGCCCATGGACCTTTGCCATGCTGAATTTCCATCCAGCAGTCTACGTTGTCGCCTGCGAACAATCACGGATATGAGTGACTCGCATCAAAAAGAGAAATTTAAAAATAACATATCATTACGTTTTTAAAAATAAGTTTATATTTTTATTAGAAGACAGCGCGATATCAGTTAATTTAGAGATTATCTTATTATTTTGCATTTGGGTAGGACTCCGTACATGTATTTCCGCGCGTGCCACGCTCGTATGTTTTTTTTTTTTATTTAAGTTATATACGTATATAAACTGAAATTAACTGATGTCACTGTGGTTTCACGTGCGGCCAACCGCAAACGGGTGCACGAGTTGCAACGTGTATCTCGTGATATGTTTGCGCACATTAAATGTACCGCTATCTATCCCTCGTAACATTCAAAAGCCAAGTATTCAGATGTGTCGCTTTAATAGAAAATGATCATTGCGGAACGTTGAGCACTTACTTAGATATTTAAACCGCAAGATTTCAGAAAAACTTAAAAGTCTTAGAGAGCACATGATTCCGTCTGCTGTTTATGATTATTTACCGCAACAGGTGGCAATCGAAAGAGTTTCTCGTGCACGCGGATGTTGTGTGGTAGTTTCGATAGTCGATCGTCATGGAGAATGTATGCCGATGACTTATTTGCATTAAGAAATGGCATTTGATGGAAGTATAATTGTAAAGTGTTCATACCTCTAAAATCCAGTTGTATCACATCGAGGTCCGCAATAACCATTGGTGGTTTCGATGCTGTTTTCTCGTAATCATTGAACCACTCGCATCGCAGCCGTTTAGCCTCATCCCAAACCTCGAGTAAGTCTTTATCGTACTGGACCACTACCGTATTTTCGTAAAACTGTCCGTGCATGTCCGGCTTTGTACCACATCTAGAGTTGAATAAAAGCAATATCAAATATGTAGTACAATACATTAATTACAATTCCTAATTTAAGCATTATTGTAAAATTCGAATAAAATTGATAGAATCTTGTTGAAAATTCTTTTTGGAACTTTTCATATAATTTTTCAGAATTTTTGAATAAATTTTATAACATTTTTAGAAAATTTTTCAAACGTTTTGAACATTTTCCAGAAATAATTTGAAAAAATCTGAATAATGTTTAAATTTCTCTTGAAACATATGTTATCTAAAATACGCAAATAAGGACATTAAAGGTACGATTTCACGAAATTATAGTATCCAGATATTTACTCTCACTCTACCGAAATTTCCCATAATTTCCCATAATTCCCCATAAATTCCCATAATTTCGCTAGAGTGGGGATAAATATCTAGATATTATATCTACGTGAAATCGCATCTTTAGATCAATATGAATTAGACAACGGTATTTGTGCTAGTATAGTATTTAAAATACTATATAAAATAATATAATACAAAATACTTTATATATTCTTTTATTTTGAAACTCAATTTTTGGCGCTCATCATCAAAACATCATTTTATCATCATTATTTTAAAACACATATAGTTGAGAAATGTGACAATGCTGTTTATTATTCTATGCAATATTCTAACTATGAGAAATAGAATTTTTCTGCGACCATCTATCGGCGTAATGTTCGCGTTAACGTTCTTTTTTAATTTCATTAAAGAAGAAATAAAACTTTTCAGAGCAATTATGAAAAAATAAGAAAGCCTTTTCTAGAAATCTTTATTTATGTGTAAATTTTTTTACTTTAATTTTATAATTAAAAAAAATTGTTTATGTCTGAAAAATTTTAAAGTAGAGAAAGGACAACGATCGTGGAATATATCTGAAGTGACAGAATATCATGATATCTTATATAATTTGCATTAAATTCTAAGAGCAACTGTAAAATTACTTCGTTACCGTCTATTTAAATATTGTAGGATGGTTACTAATCATGGTGTTTGTTGTGTTTTTATTAAAGCTGAAGTCTATTTTCTAAATAGTAAAAATTTTTACAGGTGTATACTCTACATAATTTTGAGAAGTATGTTACATATTAATGTTTCAACTTTGGTCTAGCTTGAAGGCTTTGTGAATGTAAATTTTTAATAATATTATTGAATGTAATGTGTGCCGTAATGCGTTTACGAATTCGATAAATAAAGTCATATTATATGTCAGCTGTAATTGTAAAATATGGTCGTCTGTCATATGCATCTCTCTTGTGACTTTACAATTTCATTGTTGCATCGTTGTATAATGTTTATTAGAAGCATAAAGGTTATTTTAAAAAGTTTTAAGTTTTATGTTTAAAAATTTTTAAGTAAAAAATTTATTCACAAAATCTTTTTTTAAGAAACTGTATTTTATGAAATGTTCGTAAAATGTTCGTAATTGTTTTGTGGCTCTTATTTATGTAAAATTTACAAAAGTTCATTAATTTATGTTTTTTAATAAATAGGTGCCTTTCATGATATTGGTTGTTAGTATTCCACGATTTCTCTGCTATTCCACAAATGCATCGTTTTCCCTATTCAATAAATTGTAAATTACGTTCATTCTATTATATATATTCAAAAAATTTCTATCTATAGAGTGATTGGTATAATTCTATGATTAATAAATTGGTGTTGGTTAGAGTTGTATCGCGTTAATATTTACTGAGTTATTGTCAAAAAACCAAATAGTAGTCTACAACTCCTTCCTTTCCTCTATTTTTTTTTAAATTTTGACAAATTTAAAATATAAAAAATTCTGAGAAAGAGAAAAATTTTGACCAAGGCAAAAAAATAGTTTTAGCAACATTGTACCTTAATATTGTGGCGCTTTTTACAAATAAAATGTGAAAGCAAGAGAGTGGACGAGATTTTCTTGACGATGAAATTGTATTCGACTATCCGTCTCAATATACAGTATGTATACTAATATTTGATTTCACACTCACCTCGCGTAAGCTATCCGGAAGGAAAAGAACGTCTGTCCAGTGGATGGTGGAACATAAATGCAACGTGGATCCGCGTGTTGGCCTTTAGACGATACGATGCCTTCGAAAGGTTGTGAGAACGAGAGGTGGACATCCATATGATCTTTTCCGCACATTACCTCTAAAGATTGAATGGCTGGCATGCCGTCAGGCCTCTCCAGCGGCCAAATGTCGCTGTTGCTACTGATGCTCTTCAAGCCAACCACCTGCGTATTTAAAGAATATTGTACGTTCCTTTTTGCAACTTTTCACACGACCTTTCTTCTCTCTACCTCTTTCTTTCTCATTCTTTATTTCTGCTATCTCTTCGCTTTCTACTTATTGTTCGACACGTATGTACAATTTATAATGTATATAGCTCGCGGCTTTGAAGTTAAGCACGTAAAACGGTTAAAGTTGGTTGCCAAGTCTCCTTCCCCACGGCACAAAAAAAATTATTTTGTGATAGAGTTTATAGGAAGGAATTGAAATGTATAGCAAGATTATTTGATAAAAAAACGTTTGTACTGTAAAACTGTAAAAAACGTTTGACTGAGATATTGCACATGTAACGATTGTTATAAGCACAGATAATACCAAACAGAAATCTTAGAAATTTATGTATATGTTTTTGGATTTCAAAAAATCAATTATAACTTTGTAGATATTTTTAATAGTTTGAATTTTGCGAGAAAGAGAGAGAGAGAGAGAGAGAGAGAGAGAGAGAGAGAGAGAGAGAGAGATTATTATTATTAAACACTTTAGAACTGCGTTTGTTCAAACATTAAAACTTAAAGTAAGTCTAGTATTTGAAATTAGAAAAAATTATGACAAACATTATGTTATGCGCTTTTATGTTATATAATATTATTTTGATTTCAGTTTCTTATTCTCAATTAAGACATCACCGAAATATTTCAAAGATGTCTCAGAAATCCTTCAACTAAAAAAATGAAAGGTTTCGAAATATATTTCAAAGATGTCCCTGGGATAACAAAATATCTATCATTTTTGCACTTAAAATATTAAAATATCATTAAAATTTTACCGAAAAAATTTGAAATTTTTCTAAAATATTGTTGATCGTAATACTCTGAACATAATAAATTTAAACATTATTTCTGAACTAAATTATAAGTAACTTTAATTTAAAGTAATTTTAATTTTAGGAACGATATTTCAATGTATTGAATTTAAAAGTTTACAAGTATTAAAAAGTTATTGTACAATAAAAATTATAGAGGAAAACGTCGTATTATGGCTTTCACTTACATTTTATTTATTTATTTAATTTATAATCAATATTTTATATTGAAATTTAATGATTGTATTCATCATAATATTGTTTAATAGATTATCATGATTTAAAATTCAAGAAGAATATTTATCACTTAGAACATAATTTATAATTAAAAATATGACGACACTGCATAAAGGGTCAAAGAGAAACAAAGGTGGTAATATGATCATCATTAAAAATAAATTTAAAATTGTTTAAAAAAGACATAGTATTTTGTTACAAAGTTGTATGTATTTTAAAAATAAATTGTTGGAAAGAGCTACAATACAACCGCAAAGTTTTAAGATAACTAGAGATAAATTCTGACTTACTTCAATTAGAAGATAGATCATAAACAAACTGTCAAAAAAATAGTTTCTACAAAACAAATTTTTAAACTTTTAATTATATGATAGAGAAAAATAAAATAAAATAAAATATTGTACATTTAAATCCATAAACTTTTTTATTATCGACACAATTTTCAAAACAATGGGGAAGTACGTATAATTAAATGTTAAAATGTATATTGAAAAAGTTTTGGAATGTTTAAAAATAAATATGCCTTACAATATATAATTGCCGGTTATTGTATACTGACATATTAGCTCCATTATATAACAGCAGGCTCCTAACAATAAATAAAGATTCCGTAAAGATAAGTAATTACTATAATTTGTCACCATCAATTATTCAATGACAGAGATAATTGGGGCGGCCCAATAATACTTACAGTGGTTATAGTAACATCTTTTCCTCTATACAGCTAGAATTTTTATTTTACGTTTTTATTAATTATTTGAAGCAATGTATTCTTACGTATAGTAAGAAAATTTGTACGCTACAGTAAAAACAAATAAAACTAACAGAGAATATTCTTATTATCTAAATATTGAAGACATGGTAAAAAAAACATCAAACATTGTATAATACATATAAAATCCAAAAAGATGCGTTTTGGCCTCTTAAAAAGTTTTAATAGTTGCGATTATTAATCGTTGCAGTTATTAATCGTAGTTATTAATTGTTCAAATTTCCCCGTGACGTATAAGTTCACTTTACAATTTTGAGAAGAGTTGTCTAGTATCAACTAAGCTTTATTTAAATATAATTTGAGCTAAACTTGGTGAAAATAAAAAAAAAGATAAGTAATTTGTTAATTAATGATTAGGGATAAAAATTATTTTATCTTTTAATAGATATAAAAAATGATAATTAACAAAGAAAGATAAGTTATAATTTAAGATTGAGGCCAAATCGTCGTCTAATATGGACAAGTTATTAAATGAGTTGATTTTTAGAGTAGAATGATAAATAATATAAAAGAAGTCTTAAAGAAAGATTTAAATATTAAAACACAGGAGGTTTTTATTCTAAATTAATATTTACAAGTATCACACGTGAATTAAGTAATCTTTTCTTTATCTGTGTATTCGACATACATATGCCCAACCTGAATATTTAATGCACTGTACCTAATCTTCGTTAAACGTTTTTTTACACATTCAATAACTTTTATATGATTTAGCTTTTTTTTAAATTCTTGTTTTTTTATCAATCTCTTTCCTTAATTTTTTCTCTGATTTTCTAGACTTTTTATATTCTTTTCTCAATTTTTTCTGTATTTCTTTAATTTTATCGTTTTTCTCATATTTTTTTAACTCTTTGTCATTTTTTCTTTTCTGTGTATTTAATTTTTTTTAATATTCAGTCAAGAAACATAAAAGGTGAATAACAATATGGAGGGAGAAACAAAAAATTACGACATGGAGGAAAAATTAACAAAATTCCATGTTGTTTAATTCTAAATACAGCCAAATAAAAAGTTAAATAATTAAGAAACACTTGAGTGTACATACATTTGTGTGATAATACGCTCAAGTTTAAAAACAATGAAGAAGTATGTGTAATTAAGTGCTAAAGTGTACCTTAAAAAAATTTGGAAATGCTAAAAAGTAGAAATGCCTTATGAAAATTGTCAGCTTTGTGTATTGGCATTCTAACGCCACTAAAAAATGGTGACCAACTAAACGAATAATACCATAAGCAATTGTTAAAATTTGTTACCTAATAAGGGAGATAATATTAATAATAATGGGAACCCAGCAAACACAGAAAATAATAGTTATATAATTTGTGTGTGTCACGTTATATAACGAATTTTTACATTTTAACAATATTATAGTTATGTAAAATTGAATTCTTGATATTACAACATCACAACTTATAACAGTTATATAATTGCCATTTATTAAGTTTATATAACAAACATTTTATTTTAATAATATAACTGTTATAAAACTAAATTATTATTATTATAACTCCTGTATAACAAATATGATACAACTGTTATGTAACTATTATTTTTCTTATAAGTGGAAAATTACAATTAACATGGACATTACATGTAACGCGCATGTTATATTGCGTGTTACTTCCGATTTTATTCTATTAACATTGCTGTTATGCAACTGTGTTTGCTGGGAATGGGCGTAATATCAACAATAGTAATAATACCTCTTTTTCTTCTACGTATGGGTACAGAATATGCATTACAGATAATACGCATCCATTTGCGTAGGATATTTATATGTAATGACAAAAATGAGAATTAGTTTTGGTCGATAATATTCGTCGGTCGATACTAAACAAACTTCCACTATATTTTACAAATCTAGATACATACATCATGATGTATAACTGTATCGAATTTTATAATAAATTAATTTTATAGGCGATTGATAAAGAATAAAGTTGAAACTAGTTTTGCCATTGAATATTTGAATAAATAATATATTAAATGTCAACGATTATGTACGTCCTTTGCCTTGATTATCTTTGTCCCTTTTGATACTTCTATTAGATGTGTGTAAAAATTTATGTTTTTATTAACTCTCTAATGCAATTATTTTATATTAAAATATTTACAGACCGTTTTATGTTTTTGTAAGGTTGCATTTGTATTAAACTTTTTAAAACATCATTTATTTTGATTTGATGATGCACATAATGTTAAAAATAACAGTTACATTTGATACTGCATTCGATATAAATTTCAACAAGGAAAAATGCTGTAAAAGTATATGAATTTATGTATTTGCTTTGTTCTTGGGGAAAATATTGTGTCTTTCAATACGTATAACGTTGGTTTTGTTTGTTTAAAGACGGTGCTTTTGATGTAAATAAGCGTTTGCACTCTGGAACACGAAAGCTTGAGGCCGATAATTTGGAAGAGTTGTTGAATGAAAATCTGTCCAAAATGTAAATAGAATTTACAGAATACTCGGAGTGATCAAGCAACAGTTTTAGGTGACTACATGAAATAAAAAAAATTAAAAAACTCGGAAAATAGATGCCGCATAAATTATCGCAAAATAGCATTATCTGCCGATTGACAATATACGTTTTATTGCTTTTTATGCAGCACAAAGTTATTTTGTGGAAAATTGTTACTGACGATGAAAAATAAATTATTTATAACAATATTAAACACAGATATTTCTGAATGGACGCTAGACGATCTCTACATCAGTGGCAAAACCAAATATTCACAGCAAAATCCTTTTGTGTATTTGGGATGAGATTGGAATTTTAATTATGGCTGCATCAATAAGGATTTTCCACGTCTATGTTCATACACACTCTCAAATGTGATTGTGTAGTATGCACATAGACGTGAAATATCTTTATTGAGGCGGCCATAGTTAAAATCCCAATAGGAAATTTCTTACGAACTCCTTCAGTCAGTTAAAAACGGTTTTTGACGGTTCATGTTGAACGCTACAGTTGTCAATTGAATAATTTGGTCGACAAAATTGAAGATACATGTGAGAAGAGAAAGGCCATTTACTGGGCGAAGGATTCGGAAAGTCATTCTGTTGCACGGCAACGCTAGGCTGCACGTTATTCAGATTACTTAACAAATTATCGTTAATTTGAGGTAGGAAGTTCTTTCACTCGCGGCGCGCGACCTTCTTCTAACTTGGAATCTTCGGATTATCATTTGTTCCGATGCAGCGTTCCAACAGAACAGCGCTTTTGAAATGTAACAGAAGTACAAAAATGGCTCGATGAATTTATTGCTTCCAAACCGATAGCTTTCTTTTGCGAAGGAATCCAACAGTTGCTTGAAAGATGACACAGGGTTATAGAAAAATGAAAGAAAACAGTTTTTAAATCGATTTATAGTTACTATATGGTATTTATAGTATTATATGGTAAACAAATAACAATTCGAAAAAAGACTTTTGCATAAATCTAATATATAATATATTACAATAACAAGCGGGATATTGATCTATTTTAATGTTTAAAAAAATTGTAAATAACATTCAAAGAATAAATGAACCAGTTTAATAGATTTACTCTTTTTCTTAAAAATTTCCTAAAGATGAATACAAAAATGATACCGAAAGCAAGAACATCTCTTTAATAAACGTTTTTTTCCCAATTCATGTAATGTATCTGCAGTTAAAAAAAATACTTTATTGTCAATAAGTATATTAATAATCTTTTCGCAGTATTATTGTACAAAACATAAAAGAAATTCAGTTCAATTATATAATAGCCCTAATATGTTTACGTTGGAAATTATTAGCTACAAATCAACTTGATTACTTGTAACGTGTTCTTTTTTGTACGCAAAGAGTTTAGAGAGGTTTTCTGAATGGGATTGAAATGAAAGTTTAAGTACTGTGTATTTTCGAGCCGCCCATTCATTAGACCCAAGATAATCCATACGATTTAATCATAAATACCTCTTACGTTCAATCGAAACTAACAATCTCATAAATACTTCTTGCTTTGCCGCCTCAATAAGACAAACTCAGTCTATAAACATTCTGTAAATATTTGTTTGAAAATATTCTAAAATATACTAAAAATATTTGATGAATAATTAATAAAATATCAAGAAATTATGCTTAATAATCAAATTGTTATTTTTGCGCGAATAATTACACTATGTTTTTTATCGCATCCTTTCGAATATCTTGATTACATTGCCAACGTTTCAATTCTAGTTTGAGCCATTTTCAAGGCACAGTACAAAAAATTTTTCCAATTCTGTTATCTCACGTTTCTGAATATTTGGACAAGCTTTCATCCCTCTTAAATTCCAAAATCTCATTTTCAGACATTGAGATAACAATGTCTTTCCACGTGAGAAAAATTGCTCAATATAAAATTATATGTCAGTTACATTTCGTCAAAAATGAATGTTTTAATAAAATGAAAGTTAAGAGTCTACGAAAATATTATTTCCAATCTCGTGTTACCATATAAGCAGGAGAAGAGATGAGTTGGACTTTGCTTTGCGTGGAAAGTCGAAAACTCATGTGAAACAAATCAATTATCTTTCATTTCGTTCCAAAAGCCATGGGGGGGGGGGAGATAGACCTCGCTTCGTGTGAAAAATCAGAAACCCAAGTGGTATAATACATTATCTATTATATGTATAGGTAATGACACGGTGTTTATAATAAAAATAATGAAATTTTAAATATAAATATTATATATTTCTTAAAAATATACAAAACCGTTGGTTAATTTATAAGAAAAAATTGATCAATATCCTTATCTCCATAACATATTTCATAATCAATAAAATTGATGAGGTTAAACTATTTTACACATTAACCATAAAAATAATGTGCGGTAGAACTCTGCTTATCCGCGTTATATTTATACGAATAAATTCGTGTTCAGTTTTAAACGCATGAACTCAAAGCTAAACTCGTATTATCTAAAATATATAAATTAGTGCTATTCAGGATTTGTACTTAGGCTTGAAATTGAAATATGTCAGTATATAATATTTATGCTTGTTTTTCCTATTCCTCATTTCATTGCCGTAGCGACGCTCGGTCTCATGGACGACAATAGTCTGAGATTATTAAAAGTTTTTAAATATATGACACTATGTTTAAACGTATTCTGTTATTATAATTGATATTATATAGAGATCACGGCGTAATACAATTAAAATCGAGGAAGACCTACAGACGTTCATAGCAAGATCTTAATGCTGAAATAACGTTCTTTGTATGATTTTATATAAAATTTCTAATTCTTTTAGACTGTGTGCCATTACTTTCATATAACAAATGTGCTATATATAACACACTTGTTATATAACAGTTACATTGTGGAGTGGAAAATTACAACTAACATTTATATAACATGTAACTTAGTGTTTAATAAAACAACTCTTAAATTAAATAAAAAAAGTGATATCACAGACCTAAATTAATAATCAATTTACTGATGCTAGCATCTCTAAGATCATTAATTTTAATTAAATTGTGAATTATTGTTATACTATCAATATACATTTCAAACATTTCCAATTCAATATCGCTCAAAAATATATGTAGATAAAACAATACAATTTTCGAATGTTTGATTGTGGATTGATTGTACGTTTTATCATTCTGACGAATATTTTTAAAATTTATACTAAATCATAATAAATTCGAATAAATACAATTTTGTCTAAATTGACGTCTTTCGGTGACAATATTACGTGCCCGTGATAGAAGACTATTTTTCTCCTTCCCTTTGACTTACAATCCCACAACAAAACGCGCCGTCCAGTAGGTCCATGGTAAATAATACTGACTTACTTCAAACAGAAAATAGATCACAGATTTAAACTGTCAAAAAGATAGTGTAAAAAAGTAAAATATTGCAAAGTGCACACATGTACAAGTATTTTTCTTACTGTTGACGCTACAAATCTCAAGTACAACAAAAAATCATTAAAATGACATTAAATGACTGTAAAATGATTGTTAAAAGTCTGCACTTTTTGATCAATTACGATTTAGTTTAATATTTTGATGTTATTGTGACTTATTATTTGGTTGACAATGTGTACATTATATCAATCGAGCAGATCTGCAGCCATTTGTGTCGCTTTAAGGGATCTGTCGATAAAGCTTGCTAACATGTTATGTCAGCAGATTGGTAGTAGAAACTGAACAGGATCTGCGCGTAATTTGACAGCAGACTAAGAGCAGAAAATGAGTACGAGCTGCAAATCCTGTTCAATTTCTGCGGCCAATCTTCTGACATAGCATGGCCAGTAAGCTTTATTTCTTATTTTTGACGGCAGTTTATCGACATCAAATAGTACAGACTCTGTGTACATTGTACACTTTGTTACTATTCTGCCATCAAAAGTTGATAGCGTGCTCTGAGCAAGATCTGTTTCTACAGACTTGTCTATCCAGGCTTTTAATATTTGTATAAAAAGGCGTTTTACTATGTTTTATTATTCTCAAATAAATTTTAAAAGGCAAATCCGTGATAAAAAGAACTTGCGTTTTTGCGCAGAACGAAAAATCGAGAAGCCAAATGTGTTGCTCTAAAACGAATAATTAATTACTAAAAGTGAATAATACAAATTAAAAAATCCATCATTCTAATCGAACATAGCGCAATGAGATAATGTTTCGAATGATAGATTTCTGTAGGTTAATCTATAGAGGGAAGACGGTGGTCGTATGGGATAGTAAGATATTATGATATCTTGGATAATTCTAAAAGCAACCGTTAAATTACTTCGTTACAGTCAATTTAGACATTATAGGATGGATATTAGTTATTAGTATTCACTGCGTTTTTTATAATAACTGATTTTTAAAGAAATTACTTATAAAGGTCTTTTTTTAAGCCAAAAAGTTATTTTAAAAATAATTTTTTTATTTAATAAAATAAATTTTCTAAAATGTTTTGTGGCATTTATTAGTATGTAAAATTTACGAAAGATCGTTAATTTGTGACTCTTTATAATGAAAAGTGACTTTTATGACATTAATTGTTAATGTTCCATGCCCTCCTCCTCGCTATCTTACAAATGCATCTTTCAGTAAATTATAAATTACTTTCATTCCATACACTTGATGAACTTTTACGATTGGATGATTGATAGAACCATGATTAACAAACTTGTGTTAAAATATCCCAGTAAACATTGGATATTCTATGTATATACATGTAATGTTTGTAATGTGAATAAAATATCCTATATTTGTCATGTACATACATAGAATATTCAGAAATGTATATATATTTATGAATATTCATAGAATATCGTATGGATATACGTGGTATGCATATTCATTCAAAATGATAGCTGGAATATATTGTACATAATATATACGTTATATACATTTCATGTATGTACGTCGTATGCGCATACATGCGACATACTCGTACATGGATGTATATACATTTATGAATATTCATAGAATATTGTATAGATGTACGTGATATGCATATTCATTCAAGATGAAAGCTGGAATATACGAGTACATAAAATATACATCATGTATATTTCATGTATGTACATTGAATGCGACATACATGGATATATTATACATTTATTAATATTCATAGAATATCGTATGGATATACATGGTATATATGTATATTCATTCAAGATGATAGTTGGAATATACATAATATATACGTCATGTATTAATAAAAGTGGATCTTACCTTTACAGATTCTTGTTGAATCTAAACGTAGAAGCTAATCGTAATAATTAAGGAATCTGCTTTGTTCTTTTTTTTCACTGAACGCATCCATGATGATCGATAAAAAAGCAGTGCAAGAAAACAAATTATATATATATGCAAATTTTGAATAATAATTTAATTTAAGATTGAATTGCCATTTCTTTTTATTTTACTCGCGTTAAAGCCCATGACCAGACCTGCAAAAACAGCTAAAAAATAACAATTGGAAGTAGGATCGGAACGTAAAAAAACATTATTGACATAAAAAGCACATGGTAAAAATTAATTTTGCAACTAATTTGTTTATAACAGCTATAACAATTAAGAAAGTGTCATATATGTTTCTTTAGTAATTTTTCCCGTAGAATGGATTGGTGCAATCAGATTTCCTCTACAGTCCATTTTTAATAATTTGTTTATAACAATTAGTTGCAAAATTAATTTTTGCAACATATTTTTTACGTCAATAATGTCTTTTCATACTCCAGTACTATTTTCAATTGTTATTTTTTGACTATCTTTGCTAGTCTAACTATGGGCAAAAACAGGTTTAATTATTTATATAGTTTATATAGTTTATTTTAAAAATATGTAAAGCTAAATAATCAAAGGGCTAGTGAGAGTGTTCACTCAAAACGTCAGTTTCTTTTTGTTCAAATCAACTTTACTTCAAATAACTTTTTATTAATCTCACAAGTGTACGTTTAGCTCAGTGTTAGGGTACTAGGTTATCGTTCCGAAGATCTTAAATACGAATCCCGCCGGCGCGCCGATGCGTTTCAAAAATTTATAAAATAAAGCGTAATTGTAATTAGTAAAATAGAATCTTATATACAAAACAGTCAATACAGGGTTAAGTTATAAGAATAATAAGATAAAATTTTTTTTTAAATATTTAATAATTGAATATACATAGAATATGTATTAAATATACATTGAATATACATAGAATGTACATTTGGAATGTACATAGAATGTGTATACATGGAATATTCGAGAAATATACACATGTATATTCTATGGATGTACAGTGTACATACAGCGCGTTGCATTTGCATATACCTACGATATCCAATGTACGTCATTTGTGTATCACTGTATGTGCATAGGATATGCAATATCCACTGAAGTATATGCAATGTATATACATTGCATGTTAAAATGTTTACTGGGAATTGGGTCACGTTAATATTTACTGAGTTATTAAAAAAAAAAACAAAATAGTATTCCTCCAGCCCATTCTTTTCTTTATAATTTTTTAATTTTTATCCACTAATAAACGAGAATTTAATTATGTCACATTACAATTTTATCGTCTATTCTTAAAAGATGTTTGATATCTCAAATCTATTACCATCCTGTACCACGGATAAATAATCATGATACTGTTGATAGTCTACTTTATATGTCCATTCCGTTGAATTTCATTTTATATTTCATTACCGTTGTCCATTCTAATGAGAGTTGAAATTCATCTTTATAAAATTAAATAGAACTTCGCAAGAATTTCTATTTAGTTTTATAAGAATAAATTTTAACTTTTATTTAAGTGACAAATCACTCGAACATTGTAGAAGCTCCATTTTCGTTCTTTTAAAATGAGTATTTTCTGTATAAGATTTATAGAAAGTTTAATTTATCAAATACTCTTGCTGTAACAATCAAATTTAATCATGAAAATCGGAATTTCTGTTTGGTGTTATAACAATAAATTCAAATATGTTTTGTTGATTTATTCGGGATATTTTTTTTTAAATAGAGATTCCAATCTTCTTGGAAAGATACCTTGGTAATTCATTGGGGTAGATAATCGCGGGGGTAGTTCTGAGTAAATTGTCATGTACATCGATGCCGTAGCGCAATGTATTCGGCAAAAAGGGTATGCGCTGTGTGTACCCGTGTCCGTCAGGTGCGTAATCATTTCTAATGAAACGTTGTCATTTAAGAGTACGATTGTAACAGCATAGAAACGTGTTTTCACTTGTGCGAAAAACGACGACCGTTAATGCAGCGGTAAAGACGCTTCTCCCGTTACGGCGATGCCGCGTTCGCTCGTTCATCTAGGAGTTTTTAAGACCATGAGAGTTAAAAGCGCGTGTATGGTACATAGCATCCCTTAGCTCCCAGAAATAAAGACACGTCTAAATCTAATAGAGTAAAGTCACTTAACGCGCAGATCCTGCTCAGTTTCTACTACCAATCTGCTGACATAACACGTTAGCAGGTTTTATTGACAGATCCTGAACTTAATGCGGACACAGATGGCTACAGATCTGCTTGATTGATAGATCAGATGGATAATCGCTCTCTAATTAAATTTAAAGAAAAGACGACTGTCGTGGAATATATCCGGAATGGTGGATTATTAAAGTATCTCATACAATTCGCGTTAAATTCCAAAAGCAACCATTAAAATTACTTCGTTCTATTTAGACATTGTGATTATTATTAAGACGATACTTAAGATGGTCTTAAATATAAGAATCGACTATGAATACCGGCCTTATACAGCATTTCAGAGCGTATTAATTTGTTTGTTTACAGCAGCTGTTTATGTTAGTCGATCTTTAGTATTTATTCACGACAATTTTTTTTATAGCTTTTATAGCTCGAATATAAAACGCTTCTTAACGCTAAGATAAGATAATAATTTGAGTTTTAGGAATAGGAAAAAATCACAGAGGCCAAGATCTGACGAATACGGTGCTTGAGGAACAATGTTTGTTGAGTTTTTATCTAAAAAGTTGCGTACCAGCATCAATCTATGAGATGATGTATTATTGTGGTGCAAAGTCCATAAACTTTTTTTTTCACAAATTTGGCCATTTTTTACAGACTACTTTACACAAATAGTTAAGTAGCCTCATAATAGTTAAGTAGTATTCTTTATTGACTATTCGTTGTTTGACTGTTTTTTTGATTTCGATTCTATCGTTTTATTTAAATAAACAATTCCAAGTACTCTTATTGAGTAGAAGGTAATTTAAAAGTATATTAATTCTAGGAAATTATATGTGCCAAAATGTATTAGCATAATAACACCTGTATTATCAGAAACCCTTAAATTACAATGGAGATGTCTCTTCATTCTAATTATACATACGTACATTAACTAATCGCTATCCATTGATTCTAAAGAAACTTTAGTATCATTAACAAGAAATGCTAATAGATTTAAAGGAATCCTAATGTTAGTCCTGTTTTATCGATAAAACGTCATAATTTTATAACTACTTTTCGTATGTATTACTTTTATAGATTTGGAAATCTTATTCTAGAATTAAAATATATACATTAATACATATTTGCAGTATGGACTTCATGCAGAAAATGAAAAAAAGTTTTTCAATTTAGATCTTTTTCATCTGTTAGACGAATATGGTGCTCAGAGCGACAATATTTGCTCGAAAAAAGCTTTACAGTTTGTACTTACGAAATTGGAGTCTCCAAACATGTAGATTAGACGAAGAAACAACGTCGAGCTTTCAGAATTAGACTTAGATATCTAATTCAATACGAAAAGGTTTTACAAAAATTTAACTGCGTGCTATATATGTATGCATGCGATATCGTATGTAATGATAGTAGTATGTAATGACGTACTGATATTTCCTAAACCGTATGTATGTATTGTAAAACGTATGTGTGTAAATTGTTATTTGGTTGGTAAAACTCACGATTTCCTCTTAACGGAAAAGAATTAATCATATCTGATAATTTTTATAAGAATTCCGATTCGCCCATGTATTCTAAATAATGAATTTATTGTATGCAACTATTCGTTTTTAGTGTATATATGTCGTATGCAAATAGTTATTTTAGGAAAATAGTATCTAACTAGGCAAATGTTATCTGTCTGTCTGTTCAAATAGCTTAGAATTAAAAACACAAAATGCCTGTTTTAAGAACCCAAAAGTTATATAATCTTTGTGTTTTTAATTTTAAGCTATTTGACCAGGTAGATAGCATTTGCCTAGTCAGATACTATTTGCTTAAAATAACTACTTGCCTACGACATTGTATATATCAACGCGCACAATATATACAATAATTACTATTGTTAAAAAAAAACGAGATTCTTCATTAGCTTATTGTCGACATATTCTCTCTTTTAGACATATAATAAAACGTGCAAACGGCATAAAACGTGACAATAATACAATAATTGGAATAAGATCATAATATGTATAGCACAATTGGAATAAAATTCTATTTCAATCGTGTTACGACAAATAACATTCATATATTATACCACGTGGGAACTGCCGTGGGCAGAAGTAAAAGATGTGGTTTACGACTTCCCGGGACTTGGTTATGACCTCGTGCGCATTGGTATTCCGAGGTGTTCGAACGTGAGCCACATTGATGGTGAGTTTCCCATCGTGGCATCAGTGGCATTCGAATACTAATGCCCGTCTGTGGATAGTCAATTGTACTCGTGACAGCGAAAATAGCTGCCTCGGTGGCCGCATGCTCGCGTGTGCCGATCATAAGACGGAGGATCGGGGTCAACGCGAATGGTCAAGTCTTATAGCTGATTTTACTGACCTTCCTCACTCCTTTCGGGATTTGTATTATGATAATATGATCAGCGATAGAAACTCCGCGCTAAGCTACTGGCTTATCTTCGATAATTTTGAAAAAGATTGTGGACCATGGAGTGCAATTGTATATATTATGTATAATGGTTCGCCTTGGTATTGATCACTACAACGGTTTCTTGATGAGCTTGCAAGGATTAACATTCGATTTTACTGCTCATTCTTAAATCGTAAGTCGTGATAGTATTCTTGATCCTAATCTCGTTTGCTCCGGTTTGCATCATTATAGCGGTCTGATACATAATTATCGTCGACAGTTTATGGACGAGACGCGCACCTATTTTGCAAGGCCATGAAGATAGGTTTTGCCGCACGGTATCGTCTATATGTTTCATGTGGAGTTCTGAATAACGTAAGAAGGAATGAGGAGAATGGGACCGGGTGGAGAGGGGACTTCAAGATGCGGTAACGGTACCTAGAGTAGGCACGAATATCCGCTTGCAAGCTGTCGCGGTGGCTCCCGCCGCGTCATCACATTGTCATCTAAATGAAAACTCAAATTTTCGCCGATAAGAGTATAGCTATACTGGCCACCGCGAAAGCGCGACGACAGCCTTTTTATTTCTTGCGCGGTGCCGCACGGTCTTCGGGCTTTGGTAAAACGGTATTTCAGTTATTAGTCAAATGACTATTACACAAGAGAATTTTTGGGTTTGGCCCGTGCTTGAGAGACCGTTATTCATTAATTACAGGATCTACGGTGATGTCGTTCTATTGGCCAAACATATTTGAAATTACGGCTCATTATCGGAATCGGCGCGGCTCGTGATCGTCCGATCAGCAATGCGCACGGTTCTAGGGCCTAATTGACCGACAAAAGAAAACCGCTAGAAAACGCGCGGGACGAAACGCAAGTCACGAGTCTCGTGTGAGTCTCGTATGTAACGCCATGCCGACCCCGCTAGTCGATACACCGCTGTTTGTGCTCCTGTCCTTCTTAGCGCTGCTTGCACGCTGCTCATTACTCGTATTATTAAGACAGTGAATCTGATGTTTTATCTCTCGACGTCGATAACTCCGTGCTAATGAATCTTCTCAAATGAGGACGAACAAGACAATACTTTGAAAGCATCACTTTGTAATTATATAATATGACTTCTATCAGTGAGAATTATACTGGTATTGCAGACAGGTATTTTTAAATAAACCGTGTTAAACGTTACATAAATTTTTGAAATTTGGAACAACTTAATAAATTATCTACTTGGTTTACAGAAGATATAAGACATTGGCTTGGCACGTACTTAAAATAAAAAAAATTGAAAACCATTGTATCAATATATAAGTTCGCGATTGTTAACGCTGCCCAATTTGCAAATCGGCGCTATATACTCACCATATAGACCAGCGTATGTAGCAACTTCCACACCCCTGGCATCCTGGACGTCCCAACCTCTCACGACGAAACACCGTCCTGCCCTGCAAAGACAAACATACTATCTCGCATTAGTCCGCATTTAATTTCACCGTTGTGCACGAGTTGTTCGCGCCAGCGTGCGATGCTACACTTGAAACCGGATCTATTTTAATTTATCCGACCACCATGGTCCAGTGAACAAATTAACCGGGCACTGTCTGCCAGGTTGCGCTTCGAATCATAAGGAGGTCTCGAGCAAAATTGATTTGCCGGGAGAAATCATGATTATGGAGTTTTGAATATGTAAGCATTTGTGAAAATTAGGAGAACCTGGCACGGCGAGAAATTGTGAAGAAATAGCAATAATCGCCTAAAGTTAGAGCAAAAGTTAGAACAAACAATAAAATAATGATATTATTTGGTTACATAAGTACACTGAGAAAAAAATTATTAATTTGACTTAATTTTTTAACTCGATTAAATTTTTTCATTTTAACTATTTATGTGTTTGACTTAAGTAAAATAAAATATTTGAATTTCAGTTTAAGCATTTATATATTTAACTTATATATTTATACATTTAATAAATATATATTACATATATGTTTAAGTACATGTTTTAACTCAAAAAATTCCATCAAGTTGAAAAATTTAGTCAAGTTAAAAACCACTTTTTTCAGTATATCTACATAAGAATGCACAACATTCACAGACAGTGAACAAAAATATGTTTGTATAGATATCAATTGAAATATTAGGCACTAAACAAATTTTCTCGACTTTCCTGTGCGTATGAGAAAAGTACTGATTTTTTTAAAGTATCTAGACGTTTTATTGGATAGAGATCTGAAAATAATTTTATTACTGTCGAACCTCGAACCTCTGGAACTTCTATAACTCGAAAACCTCTATAAAACGAAAATTTTGTTCATTTTTTTCTGCTCTGCTGCGGAAAACCTATATAAGTCAAAATAAAATCTTACTTGAAATATTTGGAGGTATTATTTTATCTTTACAACTTAAATTTAATATCTCTAAACGTCAAAGTTCATCTTTATAAGTCAAACTTCTATTCTCGTTGCCGCTATAATTCAAAGTTGTAACTGTAGATGCGTTCCACTTAACACTTGCAACGCTTTTGGAATTATTTTATCTTTATTGTTTATCAAATACTAGATAAAAAAAATTGTTTTATAGAAAGATATAATAATATTGAGGACAATATATTCTTTGCTTTGATTACCGTTGAAAATGCCAGTGATCAACAATTAATTCAGATTACTTTAAATAACTATGAGTAATAATCTGGTATTTGTTTCAGAATTACATTTATTATATGTATATGTATGCAATAAATAATTCACTCTTAAAAATCGAATTTTTTCCTTTAAAGACCATTTTAGTAAAAAAACTAACTCTCGTATAAAACCCCCGTAAGTCGAATTTTCATAGTTAACTCTTTTACTAGAAAACTTCGATAAGTCGAAATCTTTATAACTCAAAGCTTTTAGATCTTTCCTTGAAATTTGAGTTATCAGGATTCTGTATAGCATAAAATAATTATGTTGGATTTTAAAACTAGTTGTCAGAATTTGAAATTTTTATACAGCATAGAATATTCTTTATAATGGTTTAAGAAAATTATTTTTAAAGTTGTAATTAAATTTTTAGATACTTTAGCAAATTTGTTCTTGTTGTAGCAAAATTTTCTGTGTTGTGTCTTTTAATAGGCAGTTTGTTGTCGTTTTATATATCATGATGGATACACATACAGGAATATCACGATAATGTAAAATAATGTTAAATATTCATAAACCTGCTCATTCCTAGCCTAATCCTACCGGATTGTGTGATTGATTCAAAGATGATAGATATGATAAATGTGTAGCATTGTATCACAGCAACGCGATTTATGTACATTCATTTACGCGTCAAATTATGTTGATACTATCACAGATAAGGTACGACGTAAATAATCGTGTAAACATAAAAGCAAAAATACTTTATTATACATTTGCTTTTATTCTCTTTAATGTTCACAATCTGTAATCTTGAACTGTAACAACTTATATAGTGGTAACGCTATTACGCTAATGTGAGTTAACACCGACAAAATTATTGTCGTTTTTTTACCGTTTATAATTTTATGCAAACATTTTTGATCTTTATTTCTTTTAAATATTTTATGGAAAAAGTTAGAAATTTTATTAATTCTTTTACAAGACCTTGTATTCATTTTCAGAAAAGAAAAATATGAATACGTGATGAAACAATCGAGTGCAATAGATTATGAATATCTAAATTCTTGGGAAAATTTTATGATAAAAAGTAATATCAACATATGATTTTAATATCAACGTAAAATGAAAAGAAAGAGAAGAAAAATTGCCGGTTTATCGAAATCTTTCAATGTATTTTTTATGAAATATCAATGTATTATGAAATGAATTTTTTTCATAACAAACTGTTATGATTATCGGAATAATGCTCTCATCGAGAAATGTTGACCATTATAACAATACAGTAGCATAAAGATATGCAGTTTATGTAATTGATCCACTAACAGAGACTGTATGTGACATTGCCGTCGCATTAGCTCGTGAGTGCATTTCGTTATCGAGAGTATTGCTGTGCGTCACTGTACAATCGTAGTCGCGATTGGAATAGACACAGATGTAACCGTAGTTATGAATGGGAAATTCAACGTCACGCACAGAGTGACAGTAGCATATCAATCCCTTGCTTTACACGCCATTCATGTATTTATATAGTTGTTAATCGCTGCGATCAGAATTCAATTATGTCTGAATCTCTGTTTCTTCGATAGTTTTCATAAGTATGCTGTTCTAGAAATTTATTTCAGAAAGATATTAAGACAATAGCTATCAGTTCGCAATAGTTTGGATGCTGCTTTACACATCTTTTCTGCTTTGTATGGACGTAAGAAGAAGGATAGATTATGTCTCTCTCATTCTTTCTTTCATCCTTTTTTGTTCTATTTAGGTCTACAAGTAGCCTATTATCTACGTTGCTAATGAATTTATAAGAATAAGCATTTCCTCAGTTTCATACTCTAATTATACAGTGACCAGCACAAACAGTATTATCATTAACCGCACGTATTGTAAATATATACATACGTCTTACGAAACATCAATACGTCGTGTACAAACTGTTGCAAACTACATCAATATTGCACGCATGTAGATGTAGAAATTTTCAAGCACACTGATCTTTCATATTAAAAAATTACGAAGAGCTTTATTTGTCTTTGTTTATCATTGCAACAACAAAAACAAATTATACTCTATATGTTTGATGCGCAAATTTGGAACGTACCCTGAGTATTCAAGTTAAAATCAAGAAACATAACATTGTTTTATCGTATAATCCGTGTCATTTTCATTTTGTATGAATTGCAAAGCTTTGTATGAAGCAAATATTAGCAACGTAGAATATTAGCAACGTAGATAACTGCAAACGCCATATTGGACTAACAATAGATTAAAAAAAGAGAAAGAAAATCTAAATTTTTTAAATTTTGTTTTTGGCAAAAGTTGACCAGTTTGAGCTACATTTAAATTATATTTCAATTGTGAAAAAGAACTTTTTAAAATCTGTTTAACTATTATTGAGAAAATATTCTAAAAAGTCGAGTTTGATTGGTAAAACAAGATAGTATTAACATCTCCTTAAAGGAATTCTAAAGTCCTCTTTATCTATTAAACAATTATAATTTTGTAATAAATTTCTTTTATAAATATGCCCAATAAGAACAGGATCGTTTAATATACGTTTATTAAACGTAAGTATGGTGTAAAACAGGTATAGGTATATGGCAGATACGTATATAAGCAAAACGGTTTTTATACGTTAGTGCAATATACGTTTATAATAATCGTTTTTATTACATATATATGATACGAAACGTATTTTATATGTTAAAAAATGGTTTATAAAATACCAGAATTGTATCTACGTTTATAACACGTATAGAAATAATATCAAATATCATCATATACTAATTAAATAAACGTTTCTTAAATACGTTTATGATTTGCAAAAGTTGTCCGTTTAAATAACGTATCATAAAATGCCAGAATTCTATCTACGTTTATAACACGTACAGAAATACTATCAAATATTATTATATACTAATTCAATAAACGTTTCTTAAATACGTTTATGATTTGCAATAATTGTCCCTTTAAATGACGTATCAAGAATATCCAGGTATGATATACTTTTTAAATATGTTAATAAAAGTTTGAGCGTAAAATATATTTATACGTTTTTATCGCAGCAATATTTAAACAAATAATAAACGTATTTTATACCACATTCGATATAGCTAATTAAAGGTTTAATAAAGATGTATATTATTTATTAAATAAAAAACATTTATAAAACATTTCGGAAATACCGAATACGGTTAAAATCCAATACATTCAATTATTAATAGTTATTTTATACGTAAAAACATATTACGGTTCTTTTGAAAATCACGTGATTTATTTTGGTTTTGAGTCTCAAATCTTTTTCGCGACGGCAGCCTTCGCGGCTTGCGCGGCTTCCGCTAGGTGGTCACGCCGCGGAGGCTTTTCTCGTGAGTCGAGTGCGGCCATAGGCGTTATATCTAGGCGCCACCGCATTTAATTTCTTAATTTATAGTTTAGAGAAACCTTCGAGAGCTTCTTGTTGTAACTTCGCAACAAATACTCCCATTCTTTTGAAGTATGCCGTGAATATAGAACGCCGTTCCACATAAATTTTATATTTTTACATGTAATTAAGAATTTGTATTGGTATTTATTCTTGTACATAAATTAAATGTTTAATTCAAATTTAATCTTTTTTTTATCCTTTTTAACAAAAAGGATACAGGGAATATTTTTTTTGAAAACTAAAATTTATTACATATAAATTATTGATTTATTAAAATGTTTTTTATACGACTATATAATTCATTATTTATTTGGTTCTCTAATCCGAATATAATTTGTATATACTTAATGTTTAATAAATGAATAAAAATTAGTATATGAAAATGTTTTTCTGAGACGGTCATGGAAACGGAAATTAGACCTCAAATTAGGCTTCAAATACGTTTAATATACTAGGTTTACACCATACGATAATACCAAAAATAAACGTATATTATACCATTTTGTTCTTATTGGGTGGAAATCCGTTTCTAGAATTCCATCTCCAGAAAGTATACACATTAATTCATGTCAGCATGAATTTTATGCCGAAACCAAAAAAAAATTTAATTCATATCTTTCCTAGATAGTCAAATCTTTTGAACACAGAACTTGTAATTAAATCTAGCTACAAATCTTGTTGGCAAGAATATAAATTTAATAGAAAAGAAGGAGGTATTATGGTTACTGTGACATTATGACAAATGTATTCTTATAACTAGACAGCTAATTAGTAGTGAGACTAAGCAGAATCTATTCAAAGCAATTTTACGGCAGATTGGCAAATAAATCGAGATCTGTCTACGTTGTCGTAATATTTTCAGTAGAGACACGGAACGAAATTTGTGCTAAATATAATAATTACAGGACTGCAGCTAGATGATTCTTTATCACATATAAAATTTGTCGGGTTCTTTATATAATAAAAGTATAATTTAAGTATTAAAAAGAATATGTATGTTATATCTATGCGTTCACAAGACATGATTATGTAAGCAACGCAAAGCTTGCTCAGTTTTTGCCGCCGATTTATCGCCAAACTGCACAGATTTTTTTTGGTTTTTATTGCCAATTTGCTGCCTAAGTTGGTACATAGGCTATATCAGCAACAGACAAGCTTAATGCTGACACAGATGGCACCGAATTTGTTATCAAACTATGAACAAGTTCGATGCCAACTTGGCGCTACTTTGTTGATAAATACTGGATTTGTACTATTTCTTAAACCAATAAAGCGTTTGGAGCTGTAAAGATATAATATTTGTTTGATATATTATAAAAGCTTTAAAATCTGTATGAAATAAAAATCTAAACATGTAAATTACTCAAAAAAATGATGTCGAGTACTTGGAATTAAATTTGGACACTTAATTTGATACGAAAAGCTTATACAAAAATTTATATTCCTAGCAAACATTACATATAATACAGATGGAATGAGATATACCATATGTATATGTTATATGACATTACATCTATATTATATTCGGTGTTTGCTGGATTTATGTGTGCGTGTAATATTGATATAGTAGTATTTAATATCTCTGTGAATTTGGTACCCGATTTTTAATAAATAAAGTTTTCAATACATAAAATGATAGTATTTTGTTTGTAGTTGTTTGTAGTAACAATAATTTTGTTTGTAGTTCCATATATTTAATAATATAAAATTTTGAAAAAATCGTGCCACCCGACTTTGAGATTGAAAAAAAATTGTTGTAACTTTTAAACGGTTCGACTACAAACAACGTGAAAATCATTACAAACAACTACAAACGATTCTGAATCTAAATATTTTTTTGTTTTTTTTATCTCAAAGTCGGGTGACACCATTTTTTCAAAATTTTATATTATTAAATATATGGAACTATAAACAAAATTATTGTTACTACAAACAACTACAAACAAATTACTATCGTTTTGTATATTGAAAACTTTATTTATTAAAAGTCAAATTCACAGAGGTGTATTTAGTGATGTATTGATTGATTGATGTTTCATAAATTGTAACGGTTCTGCTGTTCAATCGGTAAAATTAAAACGATTTTAGCATTCTTTTAAGTGCTAAGAGTAAGAATTAAGGATTCTATGTTTGAATCTCAGTCGGTTCAATATTTTCGTCGCTTATTTGTGTTACTGTTTTTCAGTTATCTGAATGATTATACTACAATATATTTTCTTAGCTTATGTAAATTATTGATTATTGTTATAACAATTTTATAATAAATAGTTAAGGTGCTGTTTGTTTTCAAATTTCTAGTTTAATAGTTGTTGTAACTTTTTTCTGAGTGTTGTAATTATGTTTTAAAAAGATTTATGTCAACATTCCATAATAGACTTTAAAATTGCAGCGAAAGCTTAAACTACATAGTGATTACTGTGACAAAACAGGGATAGCATGAGCAAATTCAATACTAATTTCAAGGCTGTTTGCGGCTCGTTAACTCCGTTGATCGTTTTTGCTGCATTAAACGCATCGCTGCATCAATGCTCCCAGTTCCAAGTTGACAGCGATCGCCTCAAAGTGCCTGATTATTGGGCGAATGGCGAGCCAATATGAAAACGCGATTGAATCCTCTGCTCTTGAGGCTCATCTCGCACCTGTGTGCAATCACCTAAGTAACACATTATATGTCAATTTTTTTACGAGAGTGAGACGTTCCGATCGTATAAATTAACGGATTATTACAAAATCTTATAATTTTTTTTTTCTTTCAATCGTTCTCTCAAGAATAGGTAAACGCTTTTTTTTACCCTATAGTCATCATATCATTTACTTATAATTTAACTACGAGATAGGAAAGATGATTTTATGCATATAAAGTGATGACAAAAGGTCTAATTGTTTTTCTCGCAAAAGTTATTAAATTTGGACACATATTTATACTTGTAGAAGCTTTCAATAAAATGAAAGTAATAAAATTAAATTAGTGAAATGATAAAAATAAAAAGTTAAATTAGAAAAATTAAAAAGTTAATGGTTCTTAAAATAGTTCCTTGAATAATGTTTCAATTGTTTAGAAATGTTAATCTCTTTCTACTCCATTTTTTATATATAAAAAAAGATTTATATTTTTAAGAAAATTTCTGAACCTAAGAGAAGTCCTAAGAGAAATCCCGTTGGTGTCGCTTGAAAGAGGACGTTCGTTCGGAGTCTCATAATTCAAAACGACCGTGCAGTGTCACGGTGTCAATTGTAATCCTGCTAGCTGTGGGAGATGAATTAAAAGAAGGAAGCAGAGACAGCCGGTCGTTAAATATGCGATGAAGGCATGTATTACGACTTTAATTTAAATTGAGTTGACTAGTATGCTGCTCGTTTAAGTAGTACATAGATTATGGTCAATGTTTAAGATAATATTCACAAATATCTATCCGTTCATGACGCCCGGGTTGTTGCAAATATGTAATTACTGCGGTAGATCAACGTCTATACAGATTGACGCCTACACGATTCAGTCTTGATTTATGTTCTCGTAATATTAAACAATTAGCGCCGACTGTTCAATGGCTGGTAGCCTCCGGCGAAGAATAAATATGATTCCGCGATTGTTGTACTGTTGCACGGTTCTTGGCAGAGTCGATTGGCTTCACGCATCGTGAAACCAAATAGATAGGATATATGAGAAATATTTTTTTCATATTAATACTAAAGAAGAGAAGCGTAGTCGTTAAAATCTCCATCGTTAGAAAAACTACATGATATTAACAATTGAAATTGTTGCAAAATTATACTTCGAGAATGAAAATAAAACAGTAAAATTAAAGAAATTAAATATCCAACTAAAATAAAAAAACGAAGTAATAGTGAATTGATTTACGATTTAAGAAATTAAAAGATTTATATTGAAACATGTGAGATTTGTTGACGACTAAACACTTGATATTTTATATACCGATCAAAATCTACGAAAGGATGATCATACGTATCCTTTTCAGAAAACTTTTCTTTTATTCTACAATATTAACTACGTATAACTTATGTGGCACAATTTGCACGATACATATTAAAAGGTAGATTTTATTATCGGCTTTTATTATTTGTAATCCTTTAAAACTTTACAGTTTCACATTTTCATTAGTTTTCATTAATTTTTCGAGTACTAACTTTGATTAGAGTATCCAATAAAAGTTTTTGTGACGTTGCTACAATATAATTGTTTACAGAATTCGAAAAGTTCCGTGGTTTTATTAACAGTAGTACTTATGTATTAGCCTTTACATTTCTGGTTGTAATGATTTTCAATTGGGTTAGCATATGTGCCGACCATCGCGATTTGTGTTACTATTCTTAATATTTTCATTTTACAGTTACATCAGACATGCCCTTTTTACCATTAATGAGTATAAAAAGAATATCTGCTTGCAATGTTCCACGAAAAATTACGCGGCCGACACGTTAATAGGAAGAGCAGGCCAAAACGGGTGGTCCCGATGATGGAAGGGTTAATCGGAGCAAGAAGCTGTTTCGTGATACACGAATACCATGAAACTTGACATGTTTTTGATTTGCCCGCCTCAAGCATGTCGGCGGAAAGCATTAATTAGCTCTACATAACCAACTCGTACAAACGCACATGACGCACAAGTACATGGATTTCATCGCCTTGATTTCGTTTTCTTACATTTAATCCCAATATTTATGTATGTGCTTATTTCATTAGCAAATAATAAGTGTGTAGTAGATAAATTGCATTAATTTAATTTTAATTTAAACAGAATTGCAAAACATTTCTGTGAAAGAAAATTCATAAACAAATAGAGAAGAATAGAACAAAATAGAGAAAAGTCACCTATTGGCATACAAATATTCTAAAGCCGCATTATCTTATTTCTCGAAAACTAAATATTGCATTATATTAATACGAATAAATACATAATCTGCTTAGATAATTAAATAAAGTAAAAATCCGTAAATTATACGTTCACAACTATTTTCTACATAATAAAAACTATTTAAAATAAATTTTTGAAAAGTAACTAAAATTTGCGTATTATTTTTTTTTCAAATTGGATAGTTTGAACAATAGTGAGTATACTACTGATAATAGATTATTTTATATATGTGTAGCTTTCTAAAGCTTTGTTATATTTTTATATTTATGTTTTCTTTTTTATATTTTTCTTGCGGTTTGAAACGTAAAATCATTATGCATGGTAAATTAATGCACTTTTTTGTGAGAACAGACAATAATAACTATAAAAACATCTTCAATTATAATGTTGACAAATGTTTCAATAATTCTTTTATATTTTCTTTAATAGCATAAAATAAAAAGAAATAGATTTTCCAGTTTATGCTTATGTATGTATATAAAGTTTTATTGTTAACTTTTGTTTAAAAAATATTATTCGAAAACAAAATGGTATACCAAAATTGGTGATTCGTCTCTAATAATTGTAAATAAATTATATGACTAGGATATATTATAATATAAATAGAATATGTGCATATACGTTTTAATTGTACATACAGTTAAGAAATAAGTCTGTGGTTCATGAGTAAATATGTGTATAAGAAAAAGTTTTACTTTATTTTATTAAATATATTTACAAAATTATATTTACTTATCTGGTCTGGTATTTATATAGTTGTATTTACTTATCTAAATAAATATATTTTAAATTATAGAATTTTTTTCTTAATGTTAGTAAACTTCAATAAAAATAAAAATATAAATTTGAAAACTTGGTTAAAATTTCGATTAGATTTACTAAACTACAATAATTACACATTGATTGTATTGCATAAAATTAGTGAATAATTTATTTAAAAAAATTATGCTCTTTACATTAGTAAATATAATTACTTATTTTTAAAAAATGCGCTCATAGTTGTATGCAAATACATTACTTATTAAAATTAAGAAAAGTTTTTTACCTTTTAGTATATTTTTTCTCAATGTAGTAATCATGTCGAATAATGTGACTTGCTATGCCAAGTTTTTGTATGTAAATTTGATTTATTCAAATACGTAACATATAGGTTCTATTATGTAAGAAAATATCATACACACTGTATTCTCTTGATATCACATTATAAGATTGTCATTTATTTTGATCATTAGAAAATGATTTAAATAAGAAAAGATTTACAAAATTTTAAAAGTGAACAAAAAACTATATTTTTTCCTTCTTCAACGCAAAGCGTTGAGATCGTTTTATGATCGAAACATTTTGGTATATTACCAGAACAATGGAAAAAAATTGTAGAAAACAATGTTTGCATCAATGATTAATAACAAAAATTTACATCGCAATTTAATATGTTAATTTTAATAATAAATTGGATACCAACTTTTGTATCATACAGTATAACAGTTATGTTTTAAGAAACATATTAAATATATTTTCTTTCAGATTGATACAATTCACAATTACATATATTTTTTAAAAATATATAACATTTGGGTTTTGTTTTTAATAATAATACAATCACAAAATAATATAATTTCATAAACTACAATTGTGTTGAGACCCAAAGAAAATTCGAAATTATTATTAGGGTGCGACATAATAATAACTTTATAAATTAAATTATGTAGAAACAACAATAATTTCAAATTTCCATTAAATATCTATAATTTTAACTCTTAGAGCTATTATTAGAGGGGAGTGAAGATTGTGAGATACATGTGAGATGATATATGATAATATCTCTTATAATTTTCGTTGAATTCTAAGAGAAATCGTAAAAATTATTCTGTTACAGGCAATTAGTAAAATTGTTATTGATCACTACATTTTTATAAAGGTTGTATTTTAGTTTTGCAAGTAGCAGCAATTTTTACTGAAGTATACGTAATTTTAAGAAGTTAGATATTAATTTTTTACCTTTAATCAAGCTTGAAGGCCTTGAATGTGGCAAATAATATAATTGAATTTAATGTGTGCTGTAACGTGTGTACGGATTCGGCATATACTTATATTTAAATTACGAGCGTAAGATATTTGAGACAATCCTATAGTGGACATTGCATAATGTTTAATAGCAGTAAAGAATTTATTTTAGAAAGTTATTTTTTAAACGAAAGAAATTATTACATTTTTTTTAAAATAGAATGTACTCCATGAAATGTTTAACAAACTTTTTTACATTATTGTATAAGATCTACAAAAGATCATTAATTTGTAATCTTTTGAAATTAAAAGTCCCTTTATGATATTAGTTGTATTCCACGACTTTCTCCTGCTATTTCATAAATGCATCCTTTTTTCATTCAATACATTGTAAATTATGCTCGTTCTATTATATATCTGATGATCTTTTACTATAGGGCGATTGATAGAACTCTGTGGCTAATAAACTGATATTAATAAGAATTGTTAATATTTACTGAGTTATTTTAAAAGAACAAAATGGCATTTCACCACTCCCTTTTCTTTCTTTATAATATGACATAATTATAATTTATTAATAATAACTGAAATAAAAGTAATATGATGTCAATAATATTATATCAGTTATAATAATACAGTGTTCATTGTTATTTATGGGGTTTCTTTTTATACGATAAAAAAGATTAACATTTTTTAAAATAATCGATATTTTATTCAACGTCTCTTTCTATTATACAACAAATATGTATAAGTGTACGTGTACGTATATTTTAAACGTGTTAAAAAAACCGTGTAATTGTGAATCGTAAAAGATATATACCGTATAGAAAGAGACTCGGGTGTATTAGAATAACCTACTTTCCTCTACTAACCCTGTTTTTACTAACCTTCATATTTCCTATATATTGAATAATTATATTGAATAAAACATGTTTTATTTGTATAATATATTGTTTCTCAAAATTGTCAGCGCGTAAAATATATAATTTACATTACATATACTACAGGTTTCCAGTACTAGCAGTGAATTTTAGAACATAACTATCGTTAATATCAATCCGATGCGGATACGCGAACACTTAAAAATAAAATATGAACCGTGTCGAAAATATGAATCGTGCAGAGCCGATGATGACATATCTTAAATATAAATTTTCAGATTTGGAATTTATATCTCAATATTTCCGCTTTTATGACACGCGTAAAAGCAATAAAAACATTTTTATTATATAATTGAAATCTAAACTATCGGTGGAGCGTACTCAGAACTTGTTCAGTAAAGCCATTAAGATGTGATAATCCCAGGTATTCGCAAGTCACTAATTTGTATACACGGTACCATCTCTCACTGCCCTCGGTTGCCTCACATTGCGTGATGTATTAGCGTTTTAGATACATTTTTTGTTTTATTGCTTTAACTTTATAAAAATTTAATTTTTAATGCCATTATTATTATTATTAATATAAAATAAAAGTACTATTCATAAATATAGCGAGATTTAAAAACCCCTGTTTATATTGTTTTAGATTTTGCATTCGTTTGTACTGATTTTAAACCAATGATTCAAGGTTATTTTAATCTACATGTGATTATCGTTAAACTTAAAATAAATCAATTATCACACATAAACAAAATGGTGATTAAACAGATATGAAAATTTGCAAAATTTTTTTAAACTTTGTAATTTGTAGAAAAGAAATTTTCAAGATATTATAAAAAAACCTAGTTTTAAACATAATTACAAGTATTATGAATAGTTTGCTTCAGAAGTTGATCGGTTCAGTAATTTTTAAAAAAGCCTGTGGAATAATGTTAAAAAACATGGATTCGAGGAAAATGCATTTAAAATTTTATAAAAGGTTTGCATACAAAAAGCATGAATTATCTTTTTTTGATATATCAGTAGCCGGCAGATCCACAAAATACATCTACCTCTTTCTCTTTTGATATATTGTTAGGGGACAAAAAGCTTGGTTTTCATTAGAAACAAATTAATAAAAATCTTAGGCATTATTCTATATCTGTCGTTATGCTGCGTGAAATCATAAATCGTTTTGCTCACATGCCGCGTTCTTCAAAACAAAAACAACGATAACATACTGTTCGAATTTCATTAAATTGAATTAATTTTACAAACTAATAATATTCTTAATAATATAAAGAATAAAAATCTGATTGAAAAAATTGATTTTTTGGACCCGTCAAACTATTATAGATGCCATCTAAATGTAACAAGTTCTTTTTTTAGCGTAGTAAGCATTGAAACGTCGCAGGCTGTCTCTCTAATTGTACATTTATATTTGAAATATTTAATGGCAAAATTAAGAATGTACATAAACAGTATGTAAACTTTTACGATTACTTTAAAAAAATATTATAATTTAATACAAATTGAACAAGAATGCCTTTTACGGCCGCAGCTAGGTCTTCATGCTTGTATTGTTTGTGTGATTTTATATACTTTCCTCAAGTTCAATGAACTGCGCGCCGAATTAATTTTTAGTCATAACACAATTCTAAATTGAACGAGATTAAGCAATATCACGTATTATTAAATATTAACCCTTTTCCCCCCTGAAAAAAACTGTAAAGAAATTATTGCGAAAAATATCACCTCAGTCAGGGTTCGAACCTGGGACCTCCCGAATCTCCGGTACGGTTGTCTTAGCCAACTCGATCACTGAGGCTGTGATGATATTTCTCGCAATAATGGACTATAAGTTAGAACGCTTTCCAAAGCAGCGTGACTTTTAAAGTAGTAGAGAAAGATATTTTGACCGTTGCTGTATCAATACAAATTGAACAAAAATGCCTTTTATGGTCACAGCTAGGTCTTCGTGCTTGTATTGTTTGTGTGATCTTAAATACTTTTTTCTAGTTCAATGAACTGAATATTTTTTGCAATAATTTTTTTACAGCTTTTTCAGGAGGGGGAAGAGTTAATATTTAATAATATATGATATTACTTAATCTTGTTCAATTTAGAATTGTGTTATGACTGAAAATTAATTTGGCGCGCAGTATCATTGAACTTGAGGAAAGTATATAAAATTACACAAACAATACAAGCACGAAGACCTAGCTGCGGCCGTAAAAGGTATTTTTGTTCAATTTGTATTGATACAGCAACGGTCAAAATATTTCTTTCTACTTTATTATAATTTATTTTTACTTAGTTAAAACATTAGCGACCTTATAGAATCGAAATAAATACAACAATTTTAAAAAATTGTTATGTTCAGTAATGTAAGTCACTTTTGGTGGAGATTACATAGATCTTTACATCCTTAAGACAGAGCATTGTATCGTGTGCACCTGTCGATTCATCTCAGCAGGTGCGCACAATATGTGGTAGAGATGAACGACTGGAGGCAGGTTTCGCATACAATACATTCTTGGAATGTTTCGACCGGGCCGGCTGGATTACACGCGTCTTTGTAACGGTGTTTTCCGCTCGAGCCGGTGTGCGATAGATCCCACGCTAATAATTCCCTCTCGGCACCGTTTCAGAATGCTTTAATGTGACAACGTTGTCTCACCATCTTTCTTTCAACGTCGACCTCAACGTCAACCACTGTCTGTTACACACGCATCTTCACGCACACGCACACGCACACGCACACGCACACGCACACGCACACGCACACGCACACGCACACGCACACGCACACGCACACGCACACGCGCACGCGCACGTACGCACGCACGCACGCACGCATGCACGCAAGAGTGCACTAAGAAAGCAATTTATATTTGCAATTGCACACGTTCTAGTATCGTATTAAAATTAAAAATTAGTTGCAATAATGTATTAATTCTTTAAACAGATAAGAGCTAATGAACGTCTTCAAAAGTATTTATTATAAGTTAGTACAAGAAACATAAAGTTAATTTTTGTCATAAAGCGACATCTATATTATAGGTGTTATACGGCAAGAAAAAAATTAAAATAGATTTAATAGAAATATTTATTTAAAATAAAAAATTTGTAAAATGTACTATTTCATATAAGTATTTTGTGTAGTAAATATAAAAATTTATCTTCCAAATTACAATGATTAATAATAACAAAAACGAAATCCCGTAGGGTCTACTCTTAAACATTACATAATTATCTCTAATTTTATTTGTAACTAATTTTTTAATTGAAAAATTGAAAAATTCTTGACCATTTAAATGTAATTTTAGCTTCTTAAATGTTAGCAGTTAAAAATGTTATCCTTTGTTACAAGCCATGTAACAAACAATGGCCATAACAATAAATGTGTAAGTTAATCTTATTTAACAAATACATTGTTTAAAATGGTATACATATTAAAAAAATTGATATACATATATTTGTTCTTTTTAATTAGGAAGTTGATTATATATATATATATATATATATATATATATATATATATACATATATAATATTATAATAAACTATATAATACTAAATAATAATGTATATTTAAACTTGAAACGAACTTTTATAAAAACGATATTTCTCTAAATTTTAAAACCTAACCCACTTCGTCACCAGTTTTTGTTACACTAAGTAAACGCATTGAAACCAGTTTTAATTTTCCAATCCTTGTTTATATACTTTTTATGATAAATCTTTTTATACTCTTAAAGCACGTTTTTAAGTGGTAAATTTAAAAGTGGGCCTTATTTAGTGCTGGGTTTTATTTGTCTCAAGTATCTTATATCTGTCCAATTAGAAAAATAGTATACCGGAAAAAAATCGTATTCTGTCAATAAAACAGGACTTTAGGATCCCCATTACACTGAGAAAAATATTTGGTGAGATAGACCAAACGTTTAATTAAATAGTGACCATGTGAATTTCATAGTAATAATTAAGTATTAAACATTTGACCAAACAATTGTTTTTGTACAACTTGTAACTAAATGGTTCGTCAAATGTAACTAAGTTTTAGATATCAGGAACTACAAAATTCATTTAATCGTTATTTAACTAAATGTTTGATTAATATTTCTTTTAGTATAAAAATAAAAAAGAGTATTATCAAATTTCTTCACCTCTAGATAATTTCATCCATGAGATATCTTTTAGAGAATTTGGTAACTTCTAATGAATTTATTACATTTTGTATTAGATATAATAGTATGAAGAATAGTTGTCCGTTAGTTGTACGTTATTGGAGAATTTAGTAAAGAAAACGAATTTTGGATTATTAGATGGATATCTTTATCCATAAGATAGCTATTGAAGGTATGAAGAAATTGAAGATAAATTAATAATAGAAAATTCAGATAACTTTGTAACATATCAAAATGTAAGGTACATATCTTACTTTGAATAAACGTATACATATATAGGTGACAAATACTATTTATTTTTTATTTATTCAATTGTTATTTATATAAAATTCTTATTTCAAAAAATATTTTTTAATAAATATATCCTTTAAATAAATATTTCTACTACCATGTTCTATTACAACTTTTTATTTTTCTCAACAATATTATTTGCTATTATTTAATATGTGTTCGAAATTTTTCTTTGAATGCATTACTATTGCTTTTGATACACTGATTTCTCACGGTATCATTCTCAAGCGCATTAACTCGGCGTACCAATCTCACACTAGTTTTCTTTTCCTCTTTTCAGCAGCATCAACATAATTTTTTTTCTTTTTTGTCCTAAATGCATACTGTCTATCTATGTGATTTGTTTCATTTCAATATCAAGTCGATCGTTGTGTTGTTTACGATATTCGAACGACGGCAGGATTCTATCTCTCGTCGATCGTTATTCCAGTCAATCTCTTCAGCGTAGCAATCATGATTCTATGCTGTTGGCAGATGACATTCACAATTTATCTAAACTTATTTTCTATCCGCGTATATAAAAGTGTCACTAATGAAATTGTATCAATTATCTAAACGTTGCATTGCATTATTTTTAAAAAATGTGGTTATCATTAAATCCTACCGAAACAGTGAATTTTGACACTGTATAATTAAAAGATATCTTTTTTTGTTCTCATTTTAACAATCACAGTTATGAATACAATTATGAACATTTGCCTAATAAATTTTCTTATTAGAGACATTAAAAACTTAATAAATTGAGCACTTTTAGTAAGACTATAATTTTAGATTGATTACAATCTTTATATTTGTTAAACGTGATATGAAATGATGATTGAGGTAAAATGTGTAAAAGTGTGTGTTAATTGCAGATTCATGTCCGAAAAGAACTTGGTGAAACATTCATCGCTGCGAACCGGGTCAAGATAGCGTTACCAGGTTTGGCTCCTCTTCATCTGGCCGTTTAATACTCGACAGCCGTACAGCGATAAGCTTTATAAATTCTCCGGAACACGATCGTGCACTGCGTACCGACAAACGTACCGCTTAGTGCCGGAGGTAATGATCAGATATTAATATAAGGTGAATGTGTGACTGCCAAATTTCCAACCTAATATACCATTTATATAATACGTTTGTATGATATTATCGCGAAAGTAATTCTTTATCAAAAATGGTTATCTTTAATGAATGTTTCTTTTTTTATCCACATCAAGGAGTAGATCAAATATACGTAGATATTTTTATTTTAATTCATTTATTTTTTCTAGAAAAGATAGACATAATAAATATATAAACAAATATCTAGTCGACACAAATTATCGTTATATTACATCTATGTTAAATTTTTGCGTCAACAATATAATGTGCCAATACATAAGTTACGTTACATTTATATGTCAACAATAATATAACACTTGTATTGTTGACTGCGAAATTTTAACATAAATATAATATAGATTTAAATATAGGTATAATATAATGATGTGTCGATTGGTTATAATACAAATGTACATTGATAGCATTATTAAAAAGAATTCTGTATTTTTGTTTTGACTGTTTATACAGCAACATGTAGAAACTTTACAAAAACTTAGAGAATGTTTCTGGTATGTTCTGAAGTGTCAAACTTTGTATACTTACTACGAGAATTTATTACTACGTCTTTCAAGAATTGTGCAATTAACGATTCCAATTTATCTTTAAAATGTTTGTAGTAGCTTACATCTTCCAAAGTATTAATTCTTATGTATGAAATCATCACTTTCCTTTTTTTATATGTCCGATTGTATTGTAGAACACAATGGAGAATGAGGGTACAATTCATCTGGATAAACTGCGTAAGAATCGTAATAAGCGCACAACGTCACGCTGATATTGCAACAATTTTATACATACGTTAATCTCGTAGATAATGTATCCTGCTTATATTAATACATCGCATCTCGTTAAAATAGAATAGAAAGGAAAGTATCACGGTGTCAATTTGATGACAGAGAATAGATTGCATCATTAATTCGTTTCTTATATGATTCGATTATGCTCCGTACCGTTATATCTCATCTACAGTTAATTCCACATAAAATTACATATGTATGATACAATGCAGAAATCTCGTATCGATTGTATCGTACTCGCGCGCACGGCACAATTAAAGTTATTACGAAATATAAACGCGATAATTAACCGCGTATTGATCGGCCAATGACACTAGACATGTTGAAATTTACCGTTTCGTTCGAGTACGGTACAGCCTTCGAATTATCCATTTAATCGCAGCTCTTTCTTTCTCACTGCTGTATGCGTTGTGTGTGCTCGGGAATTTATTACTTGACAAATCGAAAAAGATGCGGGAGCGAAACGGGCTTACCGATGCGGCAGGCAGAGCTATTCGATCCACGAGTCGTAACCGCGTGCGTAATTGACTTTACGATCCATTCACCGCGATCGAGATCAGTTATGTTAACATTAACTGTTAATGCGACCCAATGATTATCGTTGCGACGGAAACGACCGGAGACAGCCATCGTGTGCGGAATGTCTGCCCGATGAGAAATAGCGCATGTAGAAAACATGTACACGTGTGCACGTCACGCGTGTTCATACGCGATATGATTATAGATAAATACGGGGTAAGAAATGTGGCGGTTGTATAGTTATCGACACCTTAGCGATAAATGCGCTTTCGTGAGTTCCCCTATTATAAATGTACAGAAAAGCGATTTATTATACAATATCTGTTTCTGTGAATATTCGAAAATATATTTGTTGTTGAACATATTTTAATTTGCTATAAATAAAAAGTAGGGAAAATAACAAAATAATTATTTTTCTTTGCAATTCAAGGCTTTCTCGCATTCGTAAAATAGTGCGCACGTGGGAACGATAGAATATCGGGCTTAGATCTCGCGTGCGCATGAGAACGGCCAAATATTAGAAGTATTAGTTAACTGTATAACTAAAGTTATTTTGCGTACGCAGAAACATCTTTACGGATCATCATAGATATTTGCTAGCATATTTCTTAATGGGTCAAGTTTCATGGAATAGTTGGTGTAATTTAGACATCCGTTATGAAGTTTTTTCGACCATGTTAGTATTGTTTCATGGATGACTACTTATAAGTATATATATATAGTTCTCTCTCTCTCTCTCTTCTCCTATTGACATGTTACTGATGAATGTCTATAATCGATTATATTTAATTTACACGTATCACTGCTACGAGGTATAGATACACACAGAGAAATGTTTTGAATAAAAAAAATTAAACATATGTTTGTAAATTGACAATATAGAATAAACTTTTTCTTGCGCACTGATAACAGCGCTGACTTTCATTAGCCTTTGCAATATTTTTCGTTTAAGTCTGAAGAGTCTCATAAACTGTAAATTGCATTAAAGAAAAAATTAGTTTGAATCAAAGAAATTTGTGTATTGCTGTACAGTTAAAGACAAATTTTTTTTATTTAAAAAAATTTTTTCTTTTTTCTTTTATTAAAATTAAAAAAATAGTTTGGTTGTATAACACAAACCTTTTCTTTTACATGAACAAATATACTTATAGGTAATTTTAAAATACATATAAATTTTAGAACAACTAAATTACTGCTAACGTTTTTGTCAATGCTTCCTTTGGATTAAAAAATTATTTTAATAAAACAAACAATTTGAATAAATTTATTTTAAAAGGCTAATACCGTCATATTTTGAAATCAATTAAATTTTTATTTTCCTCAAAGGTATTTTCACTTCAACTTAAAAAAACCAAGTAAAGAAATGATTTCATCAGTTTAAAGATAACTTTTCTTTGGATGTAGAATAACTCTGATATACATATATGCCGAATTTATCTAGAACTTAATTTATTTACTATATTTTACAAAAAATCAAATTACACCAATAAAAACTTCATGACATTTGCTATCAAAATGAATTCAAAATGCAAAATATATGTTTTTTTACAACTCCTAAAATTTAGGTTAAATACGAAAAACATCACGACATAAACTTTTTAAATCTCTCATTATGTCATCGACAAAAAGTCTGTATAGATTAATATCACAAAGAGACGTTCTCAGCCAGACTTTTATCATATTTTTCTAACCACCTGCTACGCCATAAATTTGACACAATTTACAGTCTTGTAGACAAAACAATTCTGCAATCCTTTTTCTCACCAGAAAAATCGTGAGCTTTGTATTAAGATTTTGCTTAATTGGTGATCATATTCAATAAATCTCTTTGGATATGACATCACTCACTAATTCAAAAAGTAAATGTGCAATAATCCAAAATTCCGCTCAAAAATAAAACAATTAACGATTTTTTACGTAAGTAAATTGTTGATATTTTTACAAGCAGTAAATTGTTAATATTCTTACAAGCAAAGCCTTATTTTGCAGTATGAAAAATTAAAATAAACGTTTTCAATTTGATAATTGTCTTTCTGCCCCTCCTCCCTCCCCCCCCCCTTTTCCTCAAATGTCAGTGAACTCATTCAGATGTCCATGTTATTAACTATTGAAATATACGCATGTTCAATACATGTTATTCCCACACTCAAGCTTATGTTCAAAAATTACAAATTGACTATCTATGCTCTTGTTAATACCGTTACGATGTTCGGTCCCCTCTTCAGTTTTCCCCCTGTTTGATCCACATAGATTGCATCACGATTTTAATATTTTGTTTTGTAAACTGTATTTTTTACTAGGTCGGTAGAGAATCTTTGGCTGCTCTAATTATACCAGTAAACGTATTAATGGTATAGTATGCCATTTTCACAACTTTAGTTGCATTCTTAAATCTCTCAGACACATTTTTGTATATGGAATAGTAAACTATTAAACTTTTTTTGCATTTCTGTTCACATTCTACGTTCTCATTTTGTTTGAGAGCGTTTTTATGATATAAAGGCGATGAATTTTTAACAGAGTTTTGAAAATAAAACTCGTTGGATAATTATTTTCTAATAAAACAGATTCACACTAATAATTCAAGACTTTATTGAGAAAATTCTGAATGAGAAAAAAAAAGTTCTATATGTATCAGTCTAAGATCGTATCTCATTTTTGAGAAAGAGAGCGTTGAGACAAAAAAAAACTAACAAGGAAAGGGACGGAAGTATCCGCCTCAGATTAAAACGAATTTTTAATATGATGTAGTACAGATAAAGATAAGGGACACGTATTTTTTTATACGTGCCCTAATGCCCTTTTAAGGGTGAAACCCCCCTTTGAAGAAAATCGGTTTCTTTCTTTCAAAGCGTGTATCATCGAAACTATAAGAGATAGAGAAAAATGTTTTGAATGAAAGTTAAATAGCTGCAAGAGTACTTTATAACATTAATAAAATTTGTTTAAAATTTTTTTAATACTTTTCCCGAGGGGGAATTCACAACCCAAAATTTTGTACACCAATGCCGATTTTTGGCATTGCTGTAAAACACTGCCGACATTTTTGTACACTGCCGACAATGCTTATTGTTAGTCAATGCCTACAATGCCGTCAATCCTATATTAAAATTAAGGCAATGCCATGCAATTATGAACACTACCGCGTGCCCATTATCATACGCCAATGCCTGCACAAGAATTCTAAAGCTTTCCCGAAGTATTCAAAAATTTTTGTGCTCAACCCCATGATCGACTCTGAAGTGAGCTTACCACTCCCCAACCACTGACGACAATGCCGTCAATATTATAGGTCACTGCTTACTTTTTTCGGCAGTCCACTGCCGAAATTTTGTACACCAATGCCGGCTGTGAATTTCCCCTCGACTTTTCCCCACCACCTACCAATTTTTTCAAAATATTTATTTTTTTTTATAAGCAAAATAAAGCTTATTTTATTACGAATTCAATGGTATATGTCGGAGTTATGATACGACTTTTCCATTTTCCAAAAATAATCAGTGTCCACTCAAAATTTAATCTATTCCATGAAAATCCAGGATTTTACAGGAATTTTTATTAAAATTTTAGGCAAAATTAGAGAATTTTTGCAGTTTTGAAATAAATTGATTTTATTCAACACGTACTGTTTAACATACTTTAAATACATAATCACAAGAAAGAAAGTTGAGATTTGAATATTAAATTAGAAAGTCCCAAAGAAAACAATATCAACTAATACCATACAATAATCTGTCTACAATATGTATATAGATCTAGCTATCAGAAGTATCGAATTCGAAAAATTATAAAACATACAACGCTAATTTAGCATAAATATAAAATATTACATTAATTGAATAATATATATTGAGGAACGAAGGAATTAATATTAAATTATTAATTATACAAGTGTTGGTAATAAAACTCAACAGTCATAAAACTTTTTCGTAAAAACTTAAACATTGAGATATCAAATTTACGAACTACAAAAAAATATTTAATATAAATCTTTTTTAAGAAAAAATAGTTTAAAAACTATATAAACATAACTTATATAAAATTGTAATAACAAACGTAATTTATGCATTTAAAAAAAAGCTAAATAATATTTATATATAATTATTTATATATAATTTTAGTAAACTATATTTAAAAATATGTAAGAAATTATTTTGTCAGAAACATATAAAATTTAAATTTAGAAGTAAAACTTTAAAAAATTTTAAGATTAACGATCAAATTAATTAAATTTTCAGGAAAATCTAGGATTCCAGGGGGCACAATGTGAAATCCATGACTTTCCATGATTTTTCAGATTTTTCCAGGTAGTGGATACCCGGATAATTTAAAAATCACTCCATAACGCATGGTACGTCTACCCATCCATGTATACGATGTTACTTCACAATAAAACGGATTTGTCTTATATGGCGTTGACTAGAGCATTGAAAACAAATCAATACAATACAATAAATATTGAAATAATAGTTTTGTAATAATAATAATAATGATAGTAATAATAAAACAATAGTGACTTTTTTTAAACCTCTAAAATTAGTCAAATTTTTTTTATAATATGTCACAGTATGATACGGAAAACAAATTTTAAATAAAGGAATTATTATTTATTCATAACTTGTTTTTAATTGCAAATATTTCTCTTGGTTACTTCAAAATAAAATGATATCACACTGAACAATAACAATAATTACGGTGTAAGACATTAATTTTTTGTGTACAAAATAATAAATATAATAAATGTAATATTTATTTACTAGTCTATATGATTTAACTAAAACATTTGTTCTCTTCAGCATTTTACAGACAAGGAGACTTGATTTACAAAAAATTATTATTTACATATTCCATTCCTTTACTACTATGTAATGCCAGTTTATCAACTAATAACAAGTGAACTAATATAAAATTAATTTAAAAATTAGTTAGAAATTTCAGCATTTATACTGCATTTATACAATTCAATTTGTGTTTATTGTATACAAAATTTGATTAGTGTAAAAATATGCACATCGAAGTCACTTGGCGCATGCCTTTGAATCATCTCACATCTTGAAATTTAATTTTTACGTCTCAGTAGTATTGACCTTAATATGTATACATTTAAGTGTTATGTATATATCGCAACATAACTTTGTCATGTATCATTGAATTTGTAATAAAATAAGCTTTATTTTGTCTATAAAAAAAAATAAAAATTAAAAAAAAATAGGTAGCTGGTGGGGAAAAGTATTAAAAAAATTTATTTTTAAATTTTATCATTGTTATAAAGTACTCTTCGAGCCATTTAACTTTCAATTAGAACATTTTTCTCTATCTTTTATAGTTTCGACGATACACGCTGTAAAAGAAAAAAACCGATTTTCTTCAAAGGAGTGTTTCACCTTTAAAAGTGCATTAGGGCACGTATAAAAAAATACGTATCCTTTATTTTTATTCGTACAACATATTAAAGGCTTATCGAAATTGGAGGAAGCGCACGAACGCGCGGACGGATGCGCGTACCATGCGTATAGAGAGGTTTTTAATTATCTTTGGAAAATGGGAATGTTGCATCGTAACTTTATCATATACCGCTGAATTTGTAATAAAATAAGCTTTATTTTGCTTATAAAGAGAAATAAAAATTTTGAAAAAAATAGGTAAATGGTGTGGGAAATAAAAAATTTAAAAAGAAATTTTTTTCGCTGTTACAAAGTACTCTTCAAGCCATTCAACTTTTGTTTAGAACATTTTTCTCTATCTCTTATAGTTTCGACGATATACTCTTTGAAAGAAGAAAACCGATTTTCTTGCAAAAAGGTGTTTTACTCTTTAAAATTGAGATTACATACGTATAAAAAAATACGTGTCCCTTATTTTTATCTGTACTGCAACATAATAAAAACTCGTTTTAATTTTTCCGTCCCTTTCCTTGTAAGATAGTCTCCTTGAAAATATTGGTTTCTGATCAACCAAATAATATTTTGTTATTATTTATAATAATTGTAGTGTCTAGCATTTCTGCAATATTTAAAAATTTAAATTTCTTTAAATAAAAATAATAAGAATTTTTATATATTATAGATTCAAGACTGCAAACTGTATACAACAAATTAAATATAAGATAGGCTGAGACGGTCATAGCAAAATCTTCGGGTTGAAATAATAATTCTTATGTTTCTATTTATTTCAAATTGCACGTTACTTTTAGAATTGAATAGAAACATAAAAAATATTATTTCAGCACGAAGATCTTGCTATAACTGTTGTGACCTATCTTACATTCAATTTTGTGTTATTATAATGTCTATATTATTTTCAACTTTTTTATTTTATATTAATCGCTGTTTGAAATAATTTAAAAAAATGTTTATTTGATATTTATTTAACATTAATTTAATATTTACTTTAGATTAATTAAGATAAACGTTCAAAATTACGCCATTTTACGCAAGGACTAATTTTTAATAGATTATTTGGAAAAAAAATAAAGTGGTCTAAAACTATAAATTTTATCTAACGTAATATTGTTAATTAGCGAATACGCATATAAAAGTTGAAAAAATAAACATATTTTTATATAGAAAAGAATTAAGTGTAAATTGAAAATGTCCTGAATTATGCCATTTAAAATTCTATGTTGTTCCGACTAATGTATATACATATGTTATGTATGATGCCACCCTTGTGTGTTGACCACTCCCATTATATTGTACAGAAACCATATAATTATATGGTACTTTATTATTTTATCATTTCTTAAATATTAATCGTGCAAAACTAAAACATTTTATATTATAACTCAAAATTATTTGATTTTATCATTTTACAGGTTACATTGTTGTAGTAATATTTAATAATTTAAAAATAAACTTAATCATGAACAGACAAAAGTGATTCTTCACATGGATTGTTGGAAACCATTTTTCACGGAAAATCTCATTTATGCATCTATTTACTTTGATTGAGCCATTTGAAATACATTTTAACTCATTTAAAATAATGATTAAAAGAAATATTTATCTAATATTTATTTTACATGAATATTTTAGGTTGAATAACAAATTAAAAATAAATCAGTACAATTTTTTTTATACTTGAAAACTTGATTTAATTTATTATTGTATTATTAAATTTTTTCTTTCTATATGCGTTCTTATTTAAATGAATAACAGAAAAGTTATTTTAGATGTTATTCCACATATGTAAAAATCAGTAAATAACTTTACACATATGTATAATATTAAAGAAATGTTTTATAAAGAATAAATTATGAAGGAAGGAAACGGGTAGTGAAACACTACCTTACTATTTTTAAATCATTTTAAATATTTACACGATTCAATTTGTATCAACACCAGTTTAGTAAACAGAATTCTATCAATCACTTAATAGATAGAAGTTTATTGCATATGATAATTTACAATAATTTACAATTTACTGAAGAGAGAAAAAAGAATGCGTTTGTGAAATAGCAGAGAGTCGTGAAATACTAACAACTAATGTTAAGAAAGGCACTTTCGACTATAAAAAATCATAAATTAATGATCTTTTGCAGATTTTACACACAAATATTTGCCACAAAACAAAATTTTATGGAACACAATGTATAACAAAGGAGTATATAAGTTTAGCTGGATATACTTGCTAACAACTTTGTTTATAACAATATCAATCATATAAATTTTCAACCAAAAATATATGTTTCAATCTTTCTATCAGGTCATCTTCAGTGTTCTACGTAAATTTTTAGAAAAACACATTATAATAATCGCATGTAATCTATCTGAATTATATTACAATTATCAGAGGCGATCGTAAATGTACGAAGTATATTACAGAATGTACTTTAGCACGTAATGTTCTTTTGCTTTTAGTTCAAAATTCTCGGTTCAATCTTGCCACCATTTTTTTTTACAGTTTTCCTTGATGTTCAAAGCGCTGATTTTTTACAAATTTTGTTTACAATCGGCTGGGGTTATCTCCCATGATACTGCTTTCTTCTTATATCCATTTGATTTTTTTTACTAAAAGATATTAATAGTTTTTTTCATGACAATTTGTATGACGTAATTTATATAACAAAACATTGTTATTCATTAAAATTAAAAAAATAATGAAAAATGAAAACAACCATTGAACTAACACCATTATACAGTTAAGTGATTAAAAAAATGTCACAATACCAAAATAATTTGACAATTGTCTTGAAAATATAATAATTGTCTAAAAATAAAGGACCTCTCTAAAAGTTTTATAAAATAACAGAACATTTTATAAAATATATTTTATTTGAAAAAAGTTCTTTTTTAAATAATTTTTATTAAAAAAATTTCTTTTTAATTTTTTGTAAATGTTAATGAATTCTTTGATTAAAACAATAACTTTTAAAACAAATTTTTTGTTGCTTTTATGCAAAGTCCACTATGATTTTGTAAAGTCGCAAGTAGTGTAACACACAATCAATTCAGAAATGAGAGATACAAAACATCAAACTGAACAGAGAATATAAAGCCAAGTACTTTTATTTTGCTGTACATCATCTTTTACTATTTTCCTACACAAACGTATCACAAATAACCGCTAAATCTTTTGTATTCTCAAGAATAATTATTTTATGAAAGTTACATGATTGAGTTATTACGTTGATAAATTAATTTAACTTACTATAATTTCGTTAATATAAACATGTAAAAGATTGAAATCAACACATTAATCTCAGCAAAGCACATAACAAAGATATGTGCAAATTACCCGCACTCCTATTTTTATTTCTGCGGCGTAAACTCTTGCGAGATATGAAAACCCGAGCATAAATACCCTAAATCTTCACATCAGAAGAAGTCAAATTTCAGTTGTGCTAGTCGGTTAACATTTTATAATTATTTGCATCACATGTGACATGATTTATCTTACTTGGACATCATGCTAAGAATAAAAATTATTCTCGGAAGTTGTAATTCTGATCTCACAAGTAAGTTTATGTAAAAATATGTTGCGTGCGCTGCA